>NC_088219.1:41961768-42216768 GCF_036934945.1 Oncorhynchus masou masou
TCACCTCCATTTTCTCTGTTTCTCTCTCTCCTCTCCCTCTTCCTCTTTCCACATCCACCTCCTCCTCTTCTTTCTCTACCTTCCATCTTTAATATGCTCCTTACTCCACTTCCGCTCAGTTGTAATCGTCCTCCCCTCCACCTTCCCCAAATCCTTTACCTCAACCCTCTCCTCCACTCACATGTCTGGGAGCATGCTTCCCCCTTCCTCCCCCTCTGTCTCTCTCGCTCTCTGTCACTAATATGCCGTCTCACTAACCCTAGTGTTCCCTCCCTCTCACCTCTATATCGTTAAGCATCCTCCAGATGTGCCAGCCTCTGGGTTGTGATGGTGGAAAGGAGGGAGAGAGACAGAGAGAGAGGGGGGGGGGGGATAGAGAGGGGAGAGGGAGAGAGGCAGAGAGGGAGCGAGTGAAGGAGAAAACGAGAAAATAAAGATGGAGTTGGAGAGGCGGTTGGCTCTCTCTTTTCTCCTCTGTGTCGGCTCATGTTTTATGCATGCTTTGTATCTCCCAGGCAACCGTATGTATCCTGTTGTTGATTTTAATCAAAGCTCCGAGCTGCTGAATAATAAAAAAAGGTAGAAATGAAAGATCTTCAGAAGCTTCAGAAGGGAACCCATTACACCAGACCAGCTTAATCACTCTCTACACCGAGAGAGAGCTCCCAGCAGGCCTGACTAATCGCACCATGACGAATCCCACTAGCTCGCATCCACAAACACAAGCAGAAACACACACACTCCAGAGGAGGCTGGTGGGAGAAGCTGTAGGAGGATGGATTATTGGAATGGCTGGAATGGAATAAATGGAACGGTATCAAACATATAGAAATTACAACCAGCAGGTCCTCCTATAGCTCCTCCCACCAGCCTCCTCTGACACACACAAACACAGCATCCCAGAGAGGAAGCTCTGTTTAGCCGGAGAGGAAGGGGGAAGGTGCAGTGACAGACACCTGCATGCAGGGCTATTTTTAAATGTGCACAGGAGCCATTTGGTGCACGTGTCGAGCCACTCCTTTGCTGGTGACATCCCGAAACACAGAGAACTGTTGCTGTAACTGTTGTGTGGAGGAGCTTCAAGCAATGTGAGTTTACAGTACCACAGAGGGGCTCTGAACTGGACCCTTTTGTAAACTGAGGTAAACACTGAGTCGGAAAGAGGGAGGCAAATAGAAAAGAGGGAGCGTTCCCCTCGCCTCTCTCCGAATGAAGGCCCCCAGTCAGTCCCAGGGAATTGTCTGTAACAGGCCTCACATGGTGTAAAGGGCTGCCAGGGATAAGACCCACTGTGTGCCTCTTCTGTTTCCTGACAAGGCTACTGAGGGATACCAGGGCAGGGCAGGGGGTGGAACACCTGCTGTAAGGATTTCAGTCAGTCTTTTTAATGGTCGTCAATGTGAATCACGTGTGTTGGTTCATGTGTCTGGGGCTTTGCATATGAGTGTGTTTCACGTTCTCAGAGGAGAGAGCTGGCGTGGGCCCTATCCCTGTGTTGAGGGGGCCGACAGGAAGTGATGTTGCTGTATAGGATCATCCCTGGCTCTAATCCGTCTCACTGTCAGAAGCAGGGCCAAAGATGCAAAGCTGTTATACACACACGCACGCACACATGCACACACACACACACACACACACACGCACACGCACACACGCGCACGCACGCACACACACGCACACACACACACACACACACACACACACACACACACACACACACACACACACACACACACACACACACACACACACACACACACACACACACACACACACACACAGTGAAAGATAGAAAGCTCTCTGCATGGGTGGCAGTGCATTGCATGAGACTGTAGGAAACGTCTGACAGCTCCTATTGGATCACAGACAACACCTGTCTCCACTGTCTCCAGCGCCAATGTGTCTCAATCCCCATTTATACCTACAGCTAGCATGCGTACTTCATCCTGATCTTGTCCTGATCTTGCCCTATTACACTTAAGATCTGACCAAAAATCAGTTCCCAGTCGGTCTTTTAATCGTGTACACCTGTCTTAAAATGTGAGCACAATCAGAATGAGGACACGATCAGGACAAAGGAGGCATGTTAGAACCAGGTATAAACGTGGCTTCAGACTCCGTCAACGGGGAGCTCAGTCACACTGTCTGTTTGTCATACTGCACATCTAACCACAGGGCTCCTGTCTCTCTGCAGGCCTGTCAATCAAAGCCTGATAATTATGCAAAATGGATGCTTAACCATGATGCTGTCTGTTGAAAAGACCATGGTGACTTCCTGAAGGGAACACCTGGGGTCTAAACTAAACTTCATCATACCCGCTGATGAATCGAGTCACCGTCAAACGTCACCGTCAAACGTCACCGTCAGTCTCCTAGAGTCATTCTATCAATGAGGAGTTCTTTTCATAATCTCCCAGTTTCTAAGTATGAATGAGTGTGTTTGTCTCTCTCTGTCTCGCTCTCTCTCTCCTTGATGCTCTCTCTCTCTCTCTGTCTCGCTCTCTCTCTCTCCTTGGTGCTCTCTCTCTCTCTTGCTCTCTCTCTCTCCTTGGTGCTCTCTCTCTCTCTCTCTCTCTGTCTCTCTCTCTCTCTCCTTGGCGCTCTCTCTCTCTCGCTCTCTCTCTCCTTGGTGCTCTCTCTCTCTCTCTGTCTCTCTCTCTCTTGCTCTCTCGCCCTCTCTCTCCTTGGTGCTCTCTGTCTCTCTCTCTCTCTGTCTGTCTGTCTCTCTCTCTCTCTGAGCCTGCCTGGAGTTGAGAGATAAAACAGCTACATCTTAATCTGTGTCTGGCACAAACCTACAAAGCAGGCAATTAAGTTAACATTTCCTCCTCTTTCTCCCTACTTTACTTTTGTTCTTTCTCTCCTTTTCTCTTTTTCTCAGTCCCTCTTGCTGTCACTCGTGTTAACGTCAGTGTGTCATGTGCGTGTCTCTACAGAGCAGCGCGAGCGTTTGGAGAGTACCTGTCCCACACACACCCTGAGAACCGAAACGGCTCAGGTCAGAGTCTCTCTCTCCCTGCCACCTCTTCTTCTCCATCTTTCTGTTCATTTGCCTCTTCTGCTTGTTCCTCTTTTCTTTTGTAATATTTCATCCTCCTTCCATATGCCGTTGACATAATGTATATGTGAACCACTGATGGCAAATGGATGACCATGTTCCGCTATTCTCTCTCGTCTTCTGCTGTCTGTTTCTATTTCTCTCTCTCCTTCTTTAACCTGCAGCCCATCTCCTGTCTGACACGTTTGTGGGCCCAGACTCTGTCTCCCCTGGCGGTGCCCGTCACCACAACAACAACTATCCATACCCCCACAGGGGCTCTCCGGCCCCCCCTGAGTCCAGCCTGGTGAAGCATCCACTGGACCACCTCCAGCCCCCGCCCGCCTCCGTCACCACCACCAAGACCCGCCTGTCTCTGGAGCGCAGCTTCTCGGCCGAGGAGGACCAACAGAAGTGTGTGGAGTGCGCCCTGCAGCCCGCCCGCGTCTACACCATCACCGGAGAGCACGGTATGCTGGGTAGCAACCGGGGCAGCAAGGAGAGCCTGGAGCTGGAGCTGCTGAAGGGGGCGTCGCCCCTGGTCCAGCCCTCCACCTCCCCCTCCTCCACCTCCTCCTCCTCACCCACCCAGCACCACCTCCGTCACGGTCACCGCAGCAACACTCACCGCGACGACGGGAGCCATCGTCACGGCAACCCCGTGGCCGGCGGCAGTGGCAGCAACCATCACACTCTGAATGTTATGGGTGGGGGAGCCTCCCACCATGGTCACCATGGCAGCCACCACCACCTATCCCAGCAGCCTCTGTCGAGCTCGGTCAGCGCGCAAAACATCCGCAGCTGGGGCGAGGGGGGCAAGGGGGACTCACGGGAGGACTGCAGCCTCAATGTCGTCTTGGACTCTAGTGGGGCCCCGTCCCGTAGCCAGGGCTCCCTGGATCTAGAGAGCTCCCGCGAGGCAGGCAAGCAACACAGGCGCCTAGAGAGGATGTGCAGTGTGGACCGGATGACTGGGCTGGAGAGAGGTGAGACGGGGGAGACAGAGAGGGAGAGGCGCTGAAATCAAAGTGGGGTTGTGGGGGGGTCGATGTTATTTGGATTGTGACGTGGTCTGTATTTCTGACTCTTCGTCTCTCCGTCTCTCCTCTGCTGTCTCTCCCTGTGTGTCTCCCTCTCTCCCTCTGTGGAGTGTCCTTTAAGGTTTCCTATTGTTGCTTTACAAACATACCAACTCTATGTGGCTGGCTGCTACTGTAACTTCCATTCATTATATCTCTCCTCAGAGGACAACAACTGGTACCCAAAAGACAATATGTTTAGCTTTCAGACTGCTACGACCACCATGCAGGCGTGAGTACCCAGTCCTAATGCTCACACACGCACGCACGCACGCACACACACACACACACACACACACACAGTATGTCTCTCTCTCATAGACACATGCACACAGCTGGCCTATATGATTGGTATTCACAGTCAGGCCTGTGCTGCGAGACGTTGTGACCCCATAAAGCCATTAAAAGGGTGTCAGGCCGAACGTGCTCAACACACAGATGCTCCTCCAGTGGTCCTGCTTTCCACACACATGCTTTCACGTACACACACACACATGCACAGGCACGCACACACACAAACACACACAACCTTAGGGTCTGGTGCTTGTGCAGGTGCTACTGCTGCTAACCCCTGAATACCTTCCTCAACGGGGACTCAACGTCCACACTTTACCCCTTTCTACCCTCCCCCGCTGTCTCTCTCCCTATCTCCTACCCTCCGCTGTCTCTCTCCCTATCTCCTACCCCCCGCTGTCTCTCTCCCTATCTCCTACCCTCCCCCGCTGTCTCTCTCCCTATCTCCTACCCCCCCACTGTCTCTCTCCCTATCTCCTACCCCCTCCCACTGTCTCTCTCCCTATCTCCTACCCTCCCCCGCTGTCTCTCTCCCTATCTCCTACCCTCCCCGCTGTCTCTCTCCCTATCTCCTACCCCCCGCTGTCTCTCTCCCTATCTCCTACCCCCCGCTGTCTCTCTCCCTATCTCCTACCCCCCCCCCGCTGTCTCTCTCCCTATCTCCTACTGTCTCTCCCCCCCCCCCGCTGTCTCTCTCCCTATCTCCTACCCCCTCCCACTGTCTCTCTCCCTATCTCCTACCCTCCCCCGCTGTCTCTCTCCCTATCTCCTACCCCCCCCCCCCGCTGTCTCTCTCCCTATCTCCTACCCCCCACTGTCTCTCTCCCTATCTCCTACCCCCCGCTGTCTCTCTCTCCCTATCTCCTACCCCCTCCCACTGTCTCTCTCCCTATCTCCTACCCTCCCCCGCTGTCTCTCTCCCTATCTCCTACCCTCCCCCGCTGTCTCTCTCCCTATACCTCCTGTCTCTCTCCCTATCTCCCCCCCCGCTGTCTCTCTCCCTATCTCCTACCCCCCCGCTGTCTCTCTCCCTATCTCCTACCCTCCCCCCGCTGTCTCTCTCCCTATCTCCTACCCTCCCCCGCTGTCTCTCTCCCTATCTCCTACCCCCCCACTGTCTCCCCCCCCCGCTGTCTCTCTCTCTCTCCCCCCTCTCTCTCACTGACCTGTCTTATTTAATACGTGTTGTAATGACCTAAAGGATGTTGATATCGTTCATTCTGTCTTTTTCATGCACTCTGACCCGCTGCAGGATATCGTGAGTATCTTCGACCTGTTGAATCCAGCTTTCCCCCCCCAGCTCCTTAACCCTGTGTCCCCTAACTCCATGACCCTTAACCCGCTGACCCTTAACCCTTCTCCTTGGGGTGAGTGTTTGAAGTTACAGAGGAAACTGCGGGGAGGAAGGTTGAGCCATTTTTTACATTCAGCATCACTCCATCAAGGGAAGTATAGTATTATATTATTCAAACATACCTTGTCTCTTAGCACCTCTTACCCTGGGTATGGGGTAGGTTGTCTCTTAGCACATCTTACCCTGGGTATGGGGTAGGTTGTCTCTTAGCACATCTTACCCTGGGTATGGGGTAGGTTGTCTCTTAGCACATCTTACCCTGGGTATGGGGTAGGTTGTCTCTTAGCACATCTTACCCTGGGTATGGGGTAGGTTGTCTCTTAGCACATCTTACCCTGGGTATGGGGTAGGTTGTCTCTTAGCACATCTTACCCTGGGTATGTGGTAGGTTGTCTCTCAGCACATCTTACCCTGGGTATGTGGTAGGTTGTCTCTTAGCACATCTTAACCTGGGTATGGGGTAGGTTGTCTCTTAGCACATCTTACCCTGGGTATGGGGTAGGTTGTCTCTTAGCACATCTTACCCTGGGTATGGGGTAGGTTGTCTCTTAGCACATCTTACCCTGGGTATGGGGTAGGTTGTCTCTCAGCACATCTTACCCTGGGTATGTGGTAGGTTGTCTCTTAGCACATCTTAACCTGGTTATGGGGTAGGTTGTCTCTTAGCACATCTTACCCTGGGTATGGGGTAGGTTGTCTCTTAGCACATCTTACCCTGGGTATGGGGTAGGTTGTCTCTTAGCACATCTTACCCTGGGTATGGGGTAGGTTGTCTCTTAGCACATCTTACCCTGGGTATGGGGTAGGTTGTCTCTCAGCACATCTTACCCTGGGTATGGGGTAGGTTGTCTCTTAGCACATCTTACCCTGGGTATGGGGTAGGTTGTCTCTTAGCACATCTTACCCTGGGTATGGGGTAGGTTGTCTCTTAGCACATCTTACCCTGGGTATGGGGTAGGTTGTCTCTTTGCACATCTTACCCTGGGTATGGGGTAAGTTGTCTCTTAGCACATCTTACCCTGTGTATGGGGTAGGTTGTCTCTTAGCACATCTTACCCTGGGTATGGGGTAGGTTGTCTCTTTGCACATCTTACCCTGGGTATGGGGTAAGTTGTCTCTTAGCACATCTTACCCTGGGTATGGGGTAGGTTGTCTCTTAGCACATCTTACCCTGGGTATGGGGTAGGTTGTCTCTTAGCACATCTTACCCTGGGTATGGGGTAGGTTGTCTCTTAGCACATCTTACCCTGGGTATGGGGTAGGTTGTCTCTTAGCACATCTTACCCTGGGTATGGGGTAGGTTGTCTCTTAGCATATCTTACCCTGGGTATTGGGTAGGTTGTCTCTTAGCACATCTTACCCTGGGTATGGGGTAGGTTGTCTCTTAGCACATCTTACCCTGGGTATGGGGTAGGTTGTCTCTTAGCACATCTTACCCTGGGTATGGGGTAGGTTGTCTCTCAGCACATCTTACCCTGGGTATGTGGTAGGTTGTCTCTTAGCACATCTTAACCTGGTTATGGGGTAGGTTGTCTCTTAGCACATCTTACCCTGGGTATGGGGTAGGTTGTCTCTTAGCACATCTTACCCTGGGTATGGGGTAGGTTGTCTCTTAGCACATCTTACCCTGGGTATGGGGTAGGTTGTCTCTTAGCACATCTTACCCTGGGTATGGGGTAGGTTGTCTCTCAGCACATCTTACCCTGGGTATGGGGTAGGTTGTCTCTTAGCACATCTTACCCTGGGTATGGGGTAGGTTGTCTCTTAGCACATCTTACCCTGGGTATGGGGTAGGTTGTCTCTTAGCACATCTTACCCTGTGTATGGGGTAGGTTGTCTCTTAGCACATCTTACCCTGGGTATGGGGTAGGTTGTCTCTTTGCACATCTTACCCTGGGTATGGGGTAAGTTGTCTCTTAGCACATCTTACCCTGGGTATGGGGTAGGTTGTCTCTTAGCACATCTTACCCTGGGTATGGGGTATGTTGTCTCTTAGCACATCTTACCCTGGGTATAGGGGTAAGTTGTCTCTTAGCACATCTTACCCTGGGTATGGGGTAAGTTGTCTCTTAGCACATCTTACCCTGGGTATGGGGTAGGTTGTCTCTTAGCATATCTTACCCTGGGTATGGGGTAGGTTGTCTCTTAGCACATCTTACCCTGGGTCCTTGGGGTGAGTGTTTGAAGTTACAGAGGAAATGGGGTAGGTTGTCTCTTAGCACATCTTACCCTGGGTATGGGGTAGGTTGTCTCTTAGCATATCTTACCCTGGGTATGGGGTAGGTTGTCTCTTAGCACATCTTACCCTGGGTATGGGGTAGGTTGTCTCTTAGCACATCTTACCCTGGGTATGGGGTAGGTTGTCTCTTAGCACATCTTACCCTGGGTATGGGGTAGGTTGTCTCTTAGCACATCTTACCCTGGGTATGGGGTAGGTTGTCTCTTAGCACATCTTACCCTGGGTATGGGGTAGGTTGTCTCTTAGCACATCTTACCCTGGGTATGGGGTAGGTTATCTCTTTGCACATCTTACCCTGGGTATGGGGTAGGTTGTCTCTTAGCACATCTTACCCTGGGTATGGGGTAGGTTGTCGCTTAGCACATCTTACCCTGTGTATGTGGTAGGTTGTCTCTTAGCACATCTTACCCTGGGTATGGGGTAGGTTGTCTCTTAGCACATCTTACCCTGGGTATGGGGTAGGTTGTCTCTTAGCACATCTTACCCTGGGTATGGGGTAGGTTGTCTCTTAGCACATCTTACCCTGGGTATGGGGTGGGTTGTCTCTTAGCACATCTTACCCTGGGTATGGGGTAAGTTGTCTCTTAGCAAATCTTACCCTGGGTATGGGGTAGGTTGTCTCTCAGCATATCTTACCCTGGGTATGGGGTAGGTTGTCTCTTAGCACATCTTACCCTGGGTATGGGGTAAGTTGTCTCTTAGCACATCTTACCCTGGGTATGGGATAAGGTGTCTCTTAGCACATCTTACCCTGGGTATGGGGTAAGTTGAGCTGTGGGACAGGGTAGGTTTAGCTGTTGGACAGGGTAGGTTGAGCTGTGGGACAGTGTAGGTTGAGCTGTGGGACAGGGTAAGTTGAGCTGTGGGACAGGGTAAGTTTAGCTGTGGGACAGGGTCGGTTTAGCTGTGGGACATGGTAGGTTTAGCTGTGGGACAGGGTAGCTTGAGCTGTGGGACAGGGGTAAGTTGAGCTGTGGGACAGGGTAGGTTTAGCTGTGGGACAGGGTAGGTTTAGCTGAGGGACAGGGTAGGTTTAGCTGTGTGACAGGGTGGGTTTAGCTGTGGGACAGGGTAGCTTGAGCTGTGGGACAGGGGTAAGTTGAGCTGTGGGACAAACGTTGTAAATTGTTGGTTACCTGCACAAACCCAGTCTTCACTATGAGTCATCCATACATCAATTGTCTTAAAATAATTTATTTACTAACTAAGTAATTCACAGACATGCATAAACAAACAGTAGATAGTTACAAGGAAATGATAAGGGAGTTTCCCTAGTGGGATAAACCGGCATCGCAGCTTGGTGTACACAAGGGAAGTGGGGGTCAACTGAGATGAGACAACACACAGTTGATAATTATATCAATTGAAATGCTACTCCTTTGCACATGAACGTTCACTCATTCGGGAACAATTGCAATCAATATATATATTTACGCTCAGTGTGTCGTCGGAGTCTCTGTTGAAAAGTTTGCTTCTGTTGGAGAGTTTGTCCGCCCTCTCTGTCATGGTTAGAATGGATAGTTCAGAGTGACATTCATTCATGTTGTTATGGATAGATGTTTCGGCGGTTGTCGGTCTTCAAGTTCAATGATACCGAATTCCTAGCTGCAGACTAGTAATTAATATCAATGACTTGTTCTTATTCTGTCGGTATCGATAGTCTAAGAGTTTAACCACGTGGGTCTGGTCTCAAACCTTGGCCCTCTCGTTATTGAGGTAAGCTGGTCTGCAACCTTTGTCCTCTCGTAATTGAGAGCAACATGGTCTGTTGAGAAATTGTCAAGGTGGGGGTTTTATTCGGAACATCGAAAAGGGCTGCCTCATGACGCCCGGTCCTGGCTGTGCCCCTGGGGGCGTGCCAAGGACTTAGTGAAACTTTTTAGGGAATTGGAGTTTCCTTCGTTAAACAGTCCAAAATCACATTACACAATTTCACAAACAGTTCCATCCTCACTCATTCATTTTATACAACAATTAGATGTAAGCCTCATTACTGTGGCTATTATATAAACAGCGTTATGATAATGTGGCCGTATTGTCTCCCATGAGTTTCACAAAATTGTACCAAACGGACCAGTTCGTAGCTGGATTCTTCACCGATCTTTTATACCTTCTCCGGAACATAAACGTTGTTCGGACCTCAAGTTCTGTGAGGTGGAAGAAATTCTTTTGTTCTCTTCTATGAAAACTCTACTCTGTCTCTATACTGTGGCCATGAGGAGATAATCTCCTCCAGGAATTTACGACCTCTCTCTGACCACAGCAGCCTGGGTGTAGGAGACAGGGAGAGGGGGATGGGGCTTGCTGTACCCAAAGAGGGCAAACTCATGACACAGAATAGGATTAACAGTTTTAAATTTGTGATTTACAAAACTTGCAATGGGTTTCTAGCCAGAGGGAGGGTATTTTATTGCTCCCCACATCACCGCGGAGCATCAAAACTCTTCAACTTTAGATTTTGTCCAAATGCGCCGTTTTCACATACATGTATGTAGATAGATAGATATTATGCTTCAGATAATGAAAATTTGGTTGAAAGTGGTGGAGTTGCCCTTTAAGTACAGTGGGAAAGTACTCCGTCATACTTGAGTAAAGTAACAAAAAGTAAAAATAAATTCTATGCATCAAATTCCTCATATTAAGCAAACTACACTGCACCATTTTCTTGTTACTTTTTTCTTTTTGGACAGACAGGGGCACACTCCTGCAATCAGACATCATTTACAAACGCTGTATTTGTGTTTAATGAGTCAGAAGGCATCAGAGGCAGAAGGGATGACCAAGCGTTATATTGTTAGGTACGGGTATTGAACCATAGTGCTGTCCTGCCTGAGCATTTGAAATGTATGGGAGTAAAAAGTTCACATTTTCTTTAGGAATGTAGTGGAGTAAAAGTACAAATGTTCAAAACTATAAATATTAAAGTAAATTAAAGGTACCTCAAAAAATGACTTAAGTAGTACTTTAAAGTGTGTTTACTTATTAAGTACATTACACCACTGGGGGATCATGGGAAATACCTACAGCTAATAACCCAGACCGGCTGTAAACTGTAGACTGGTCCTACTGCAGTACTGTTCTCTCTCCCTCACCTCTGGCTAACCCACATGGTCAACTCTCCAGCTAAACCCCAGCTGGCCCTAACTTCTAACGCTAACCTTCTTAACTAACTCAGACAAAGAGACAGCATCCCAAATCCCGATGATGCAAATCTAGCCATTACAGCTATACCCCCCCCCCCCCCCCAGAGCTGACTAAACCCCGTACTATAGCTAAACCCTTCCCTAGCAATAAACTCCCCCCTCCCCCAGCGCTCTCTCACTCTCCTCGTGATAAGCCAGCATTCCCCCTATCATCTTTTCATTCTGTGCCACGTCCCAGCAGGGCTTTCCGGGGATTTGTGCAGAGAAAGAGGAGAGAGGGGGAGCTGGATTCGGCTGAAGTCATCCAGAGGTACCTACTGTGTTCCTGGCTGGTCAGCGTGTGCTCCTGTACTCTCTGACTCCCCCATCCATTATCCATAGGATAGATATAAACTCCTGGGGGGGGGGGGGGGGTAAAAATAGCATGGGGCACAAGCAGATTGAAATGACGTTACTGCCAAGTGAGAGAGAAAAGCCCACTTGGAGTGTGTTGCGCTGTGCCACAGAGGTAGATGGTGTGTGCAACACAATGCCATACATCTGCACTATCCTCTCACTGCTGCAGTGGAAATGGGATTCCGTGTGGTAAGTCAGCCATATGTGAGGTTGTACAACGGTAAGGAGCCTAGCTAGTGCAGCGCTAAAATGGTGACCAGTTTATTAGGTTTAATCCGTTCACAATTTTTTTTTCTGCGACAGACGATTAGTCACGTGGCCGTGGACGTGGTAGACGTCTGAGTGTGTAGAGTAGGGTCTCTCCTTCTCTTTCATCCACTCATTAGGGGGACCTGCTGCGTGTCTCTAGTCTGTAGGCACGTGGGGAAAAGAGGATAGCTAGACTTTGTTCTACTTCATTCTATCAGCTCACACTCCCGCCATCCAACACGTGAAGACAGTGACGAGGCCTGCTCTGCTTTAGGGTTAGGGAATGTTTGAGAAAGGAGTGTTTTAATCACAATATAAAGCTAGTCCGACTGAGTTTTGTTTGACTCTGTGAGTGAAATGAGGTGACGATTGGACTATCATTCATTGTTGGTGAACAATGTTCCTGGGGGGGGTAAAACAAGGACTCGTTCTTTCTCCCTCTCTCTCTCACTCCGGCCTCCTCATGTCTCGCATGCATCCACCCACACGTGGTGGCTATTTTCGACCCTTTCACCACCAGACGTGTTGTAGCCGCGGAGAGCAATCGCATGGCGTGTTGGAGAGATGTGACATATTGTATGAGGGGGGGGTGGAGAGATGTGACATGTTGTATGAGGGGGGTTGGAGAGATGTGACATATTGTATGAGGGGGGTGGAGAGATGTGACATATTGTATGAGGGGGGAGGGGTTGGAGAGATGTGACATATTGTATGAGGGGGTGGAGAGATGTGACATATTGTATGAGGGGGAGGGGTTGGAGAGATGTGACATATTGTATGAGGGGGGTTGGAGAGATGTGACATATTGTATGGGGGGGGGGGTTGGAGAGATGTGACATATTGTATGAGGGGGTTGGAGAGATGTGACATATTGTATGAGGGGGGTTGGAGAGATGTGACATATTGTATGAGGGGGGGGTTGGAGAGATGTGACATATTGTATGAGGGGGGTTGGAGAGATGTGACATATTGTATGAGGGGGTTGGAGAGATGTGACATATTGTATGAGGGGGGTTGGAGAGATGTGACATATTGTATGGGGGGGGGTTGGAGAGATGTGACATATTGTATGGGGGGGGGGGTTGGAGAGATGTGACATATTGTATGAGGGGGGTTGGAGAGATGTGACATATTGTATGAGGGGGGTTGGAGAGATGTGACATATTGTATGAGGGGGGTTGGAGAGATGTGACATATTGTATGAGGGGGTGGAGAGATGTGACATATTGTATGAGGGGGGTTGGAGAGATGTGACATATTGTATGAGGGGGGTGGAGAGATGTGACATATTGTATGAGGGGGAGGGTTGGAGAGATGTGACATATTGTATGAGGGGGGTGGAGAGATGTGACATATTGTATGAGGGGGGAGGGGTTGGAGAGATGTGACATATTGTATGAGGGGGGTTGGAGAGATGTGACATATTGTATGAGGGGGGTTGGAGAGATGTGACATATTGTATGAGGGGGGTTGGAGAGATGTGACATATTGTATGAGGGGGGGTTGGAGAGATGTGACATATTGTATGAGGGGGTTGGAGAGATGTGACATATTGTATGAGGGGGTTGGAGAGATGTGACATATTGTATGAGGGGGGGGTTGGAGAGATGTGACATATTGTATGAGGGGGGTTGGAGAGATGTGACATATTGTATGAGGGGGGTTGGAGAGATGTGACATATTGTATGAGGGGGGTGGAGAGATGTGATATATTGTATGAGGGGGAGGGGTTGGAGAGATGTGACATATTGTATGAGGGGGGGGTTGGAGAGATGTGACATATTGTATGAGGGGGGTTGGAGAGATGTGACATATTGTATGAGGGGGTTGGAGAGATGTGACATATTGTATGAGGGGGGGTTGGAGAGATGTGACATATTGTATGAGGGGGTGGAGAGATGTGACATATTGTATTAGGGGGTTGGAGAGATGTGACATATTGAATGAGGGGGGTTGGAGAGATGTGACATATTGTATTGGGGGGTTGAGAGATGTGACATATTGTATGAGGGGGTTGGAGAGATGTGACATATTGTATGAGGGGGGTTGGAGAGATGTGACATATTGTATTGGGGGGTTGGAGAGATGTGACATATTGTATGAGGGGGGTTGGAGAGATGTGACATATTGTATGAGGGGGAGGGTTGGAGAGATGTGACATATTGTATGAGGGGGGTTGGAGAGATGTGACATATTGTATGAGGGGGTGGTTGGAGAGATGTGACATATTGTATGAGGGGGGGGGTGGAGAAATGTGACATGTTGTATGAGGGGGGGGGGTTGGAGAGATGTGACATATTGTATGAGGGGGGGGGGGGGGGTTGGCCAGAGAGATCAGGGGTTTATCTCGTCCAAAATAGCAATTATACAGAATGGAATTAATAGGGAACGACAGGTGAACCAGTCGTGAAATGTCCCTTAAAGCCGGAGGCGTCTCTGTATTGTCTTTGGATTGTTTTTGGATCTAGGCTACTAAAGGAAACAGGTTGAGACATGTCTACGTCTGGTCAGAAGCATCTGGAAAAAGGGCAGTGGTGTTGAATATACAGTAGCAGCAGCTGACAGCAGGTGACAGATACTAGAGGGTATGCAGTAGCAGCAGCTGACAGCAGGTGACAGATACTAGAGGGTATGCAGTAGCAGCAGCTGACAGATACTAGAGGGTATGCAGTAGCAGCAGCTGACAGCAGGTGACAGATACTAGAGGGTATGCAGTAGCAGCAGCTGACAGCAGATGACAGATACTAGAGGGTATGCAGTAGCAGCAGCTGACAGCAGATGACAGATACTAGAGGGTATGCAGTAGCAGCAGCTGACAGATACTAGAGGGTATGCAGTAGCAGCAGCTGACAGCAGGTGACAGATACTAGAGGGTATGCAGTAGCAGCAGCTGACAGCAGATGACAGATACTAGAGGGTATGCAGTAGCAGCAGCTGACAGCAGGTGACAGATACTAGAGGGTATGCAGTAGCAGCAGCTGACAGATACTAGAGGGTATGCAGTAGCAGCAGATGACAGATACTAGAGGGTATGCAGTAGCAGCAGCTGACAGCAGGTGACAGATACTAGAGGGTATGCAGTAGCAGCAGCTGACAGATACTAGAGGGTATGCAGTAGCAGCAGATGACAGATACTAGAGGGTATGCAGTAGCAGCAGCTGACAGCAGGTGACAGATACTGGAGGGTATGCAGTAGCAGCAGCTGACAGCAGGTGACAGATACTAGAGGGTATGCAGTAGCAACAGCTGACAGCAGGTGACAGATACTAGAGGGTATGCAGTAGCAACAGCTGACAGCAGGTGACAGATACTGGAGGGTATGCAGTAGCAGCAGCTGACAGCAGGTGACAGATACTAGAGGGTACGCAGTAGCAACAGCTGACAGCAGGTGACAGATACTGGAGGGTATGCAGTAGCAGCAGCTGACAGCAGGTGACAGATACTGGAGGGTATGCAGTAGCAGCAGCTGACAGCAGGTGACAGATACTAGAGGGTATGCAGTAGCAGCAGGTGACAGATACTAGAGGGTATGCAGTAGCAGTTGAATTTTCCTCTGTTACTCAAAGCACTCACCTGACTGATCTAAATTATGAAGCAATTCAATCGAAAATCTTCAATTACATTTCTTTTCATGTCTCCGCCACTTTTTAAAAATCTTATTATGGCAGCCTATTCCCTATTTAGTGCACTGCTTTCCATATTGCTGTGTTCCTGTGTGTGTCAAAAGTAGTGCACTATTTAGGGTGCCATTTCGGACACAGCCACTCTCTTTCCCTTGTTAATTCACTTCTTCCTCTAAGTGATTTTGATTTTGTCTCCTCTTGTTCTTCTCCTCATGCCCGATCTGCCCACAGAAACTTCCGGAAGCATCTCAGAATGGTGGGCAGCAGGAGGATGAAGGCACAGAGTGAGTCACAGCGTTACTGTGTGCTGTGTGTTCTCCCAACATGTCCGCCCTCCATCAGTGGCTTTGTGTTTTGTTGACTTTGTGTTCATGCATGCCGGCGATTATGCATGGCCTTGTGTGTGATGTGTGTATCGGTGTGTGGCATGCCGTTGTGCACCGGTGAGGGTGTGTGTGTGTGTGTGTGTTGGCACACGTTTGATAAACCTACGTGTGTGTGTGTTCATGCTGGTGTTGAGGCGTAGGTGGTCTGGATATGTGAGACGTTAAGCTAACGAATGGGAGATCTCCGCAGTCTCTCATTTGTGAGGCTGGTCATGTTGCACCGAGCCAAAACTCACCCACCCAGTGTGTCCTCTGGAGAGGTGTGTGTGTGTGTGTGTGTGTGTGTGTGTGTGTGTGTGTGTGTGTGTGTGTGTGTGTGTGTGTGTGTGTGTGTGTGTGTGTGTGTGTGTGTGTGTGTCTGTGTCTGTGGCCGTGCGCGCACGTGTGTATACGCGTGTGTATGTGTGCTTGCTTGTGTGTGACAACAACGGCCCATGTGCGTGTTGGGTTGGGTGTTCAGGGTGTGTGTGTTCAGGGTGTGTGTGTTCAGGGTGTGTGTGTTCAGGGTGTGTGTGCGGTGCGTGGGTGTGTGACTCTCTCTCCCCACCTGCACTAGCATTTGCCGAGCGTAGAGCGATGAGCTTCAACCGCTCCTGGAGTGATCCCACCCCTGTCAAGAATGACTCTCCACATGACCCCAGAGACAGTGAGTCAATACAGTCACACATGTTACTATACACACTCACTCAGACACTCAGAAACTGGGTACAGGAAAACACACTCATACACAAGTACGCTAAACAGAGTTTGTGGCGGTCAATTCCAGTTCATTCCTATTCCAGTTTTCTTCCATGCTTTTCATTGAGGAACGTTTTGAATTGGAATTTGGTTTAACACCTGAACTGACTGGAATTAAAGTGGAACTGACCCCAACCCTGATGCTGAAGCATTAAGCATTGAAAAGCATTTATGATAAAACACACACACACACACACACACACACACACACACACACACACACACACACACACACACACACACACACACACACACACACACACACACGCTAATCAGCTGTGTCTGCTGTTGATTCTGACACTGTCTGTCTTCCTCTGACCGTGGGTCTGTCTCCAAGTTTGTGATGCTCTCTTGCTTTCTCTGTGAGTATTTGTCTCAAAAGATCTGGGAGTGTGTCAAGCTCAGGTCTGGGATTGTGTGTGTAAACACTGTATGTATATGTGTCAAGCCCAGGTCTGGGAGTGTGTGTGTGTATTGTATATGTATGTGTGAAGCTCAGGTCTGGGAGTGTGTCAAGCTCAGGTCTGGGAGTGTGTGTGTAAACACTATGTATATGTGTCAAGCCCAGGTCTGGGAGTGTGTGTGTGTATTGTATATGTATGTGTGAAGCTCAGGTCTGGGAGTGTGTGTGTGTATTGTATATGTATGTGTGAAGCTCAGGTCTGGGAGTGTGTCAAGCTCAGGTCTGGGAGTGTGTGTGTGTATTGTATATGTATGTGTGAAGCTCAGGTCTGGGAGTGTGTCAAGCTCAGGTCTGGGAGTGTGTGAAGCTCAGGTCTGGGAGTGTGTGTGTACTGTATATGTATGTGTGAAGCTCAGGTCTGGGAGTGTGTCAAGCTCAGGTCTGGGAGTGTGTGTGTGTATTGTATATGTATGTGTGAAGCTCAGGTCTGGGAGTGTGTGTGTGTACTGTATATGTATGTGTCAAGCCCAGGTCTGGGAGTGTGTGTGTGTATTGTATATGTATGTGTGAAGCTCAGGTCTGGGAGTGTGTGTGTGTATTGTATATGTATGTGTGAAGCTCAGGTCTGGGAGTGTCTCAAGCTCAGGTCTGGGAGTGTGTGAAGCTCAGGTCTGGGAGTGTGTGTGTACTGTATATGTATGTGTGAAGCTCAGGTCTGGGAGTGTGTGAAGCTCAGGTCTGGGAGTGTGTCAAGCTCAGGTCTGGGAGTGTGTGTGTGTATTGTATATGTATGTGTGAAGCTCAGGTCTGGGAGTGTGTGTGTGTACTGTATATGTATGTGTGAAGCTCAGGTCTGGGAGTGTGTGTGTGTATTGTATATGTATGTGTGAAGCTCAGGTCTGGGAGTGTGTGAAGCTCAGGTCTGGGAGTGTGTGAAGCTCAGGTCTGGGAGTGTGTGTGTGTACTGTATATGTATGTGTGAAGCTCAGGTCTGGGAGTGTGTGTGTACTGTATATGCGTGTGTCGGCATGTGTTTTTCTCTGTAGTTTTTGAATGTTTGTGTGTTTGTTTTCTGTTTTTCCATCTATTTGTGCCACGTTGTCTCTGATAGTCTGCTGATAGAGGTTAGTGTTGATGACATTTGAATTGTCTATTTGTGTCATGTATTTCTCTTATTCTCTGACAGTCCAATATTTCTCCTCATAATGGTTGACACAATCGGTGTCTCTACCCTGTCACCTTTCACCTTTCACCTTCTCCTTTTTACCTACTCATTCATCTTCTTCTCTCCTTTTTGACTAGACTATGTTCCCAAGTTTCTTCATCTTCTTCTCTCCTTTTTGACTAGACGATGTTCCTTTGTTTCTCATCTTCTTGCACCTATTCATCTGGAAGGTTGTTATTCTCTGTCACTTCACGTCTGCTTCTCTTTGTGCCTCACTTTCACTTTCAATTGACATCTCTCTTCCTCCCTTCCATCCTCCCTCCCTCCCTCCCGCTGTCTCTCCCTCCCTTCCACTCTCTCTCCCTCCCTTCCACTCTCTCTCCCTCCCTTCCACTCTCTCTCCCTCCCTTCCTCTCTCTCCCTCCCTTCCACTCTCTCTTCCTCCCTTCCACTCTCTCTTCCTCCCTTCCACTCTCTCTTCCTCCCTTCCACTCTCTCTTCCTCCCTTCCACTCTCTCTTCCTCCCTTCCACTCTCTCTTCCTCCCTTCCACTCTCTCTTCCTCCCTTCCACTCTCTCTCCCTCCCTTCCACTGTCTCTCCCTCCCTTCCACTCTCTCTTCCTCCCTTTCTCTCTCTTCCTCCCTTCCACTCTCTCTCCCTCCCTTCCTCTCTCTCTCCCTCCCTTCCATCCTCCCTCCCTCCCTCCCTTCCACTCTCTCTTCCTCCCTTCCACTGTCTCTCCCTCCCTTCCACTCTCTCTTCCTCCCTTCCACTCTCTCTTCCTCCCTTCCACTCTCTCTCCCTCCCTTCCACTCTCTCTCTCCCTCCCTTCCATCCTCCCTCCCTCCCTCCCTTCCACTCTCTCTCCCTCCCTTCCACTCTCTCTCCCCCCCTTCCACTCTCTCTCCCTCCCTTCCATCCTCCCTCCCTCCCTCCCTTCCACTCTCTCTCCCCCTTCCACTCTCTCTCCCTCCCTTCCATCCTCCCTCCCTCCCTCCCTTCCACTCTCTCTCCCTCCCTTCCACTCTCTCTCCCTCCCTTCCACTCTCTCTCCCTCCCTTCCACTCTCTCTCCCTCCCTTCCACTCTCTCTCCCTCCCTTCCACTCTCTCTCCCTCCCTTCCATCCTCCCTCCCTCCCTTCCACTCTCTCTCCCTCCATTCCTCTCTCTTCCTCCCTTCCACTCTCTCTCCCTCCCTTCCACTGTCTCTCCCTCCCTTCCACTGTCTCTTCCTCCCTTCCACTGTCTCTTCCTCCCTTCCACTCTCTCTCCCTCCCTTCCACTCTCTCTCCCTCCCTTCCACTCTCTCTCCCTCCCTTCCACTCTCTCTCCCTCCCTTCCACTCTCTCTCCCTCCCTTCCATCCTCCCTCCCTCCCTTCCACTCTCTCTCCCTCCATTCCTCTCTCTTCCTCCCTTCCACTCTCTCTCCCTCCCTTCCCTCTCTCTCCCTCCCTTCCATCCTCCCTCCCTCCCTTCCACTCTCTCTCCCTCCCTTCCACTCTCTCTCCCTCCATTCCTCTCTCTTCCTCCCTTCCCTTCCACTCTCCCTCCCTCCCTTCCACTCTCTCTTCCTCCCTTCCACTCTTTCTTCCTCCCTTCCATCCTCCCTCCCTCCCTTCCACTCTCTCTTCCTCCCTTCCACTCTCTCTTCCTCCCTTCCACTCTCTCTCCCTCCCTTCCACTCTCTCTTCCTCCCTTCCACTCTCTCTCCCTCCCTTCCATCTCTCTCTCCCTCCCTTCCATCCTCCCTCCCTCCCTTCCACTCTCTCTCCCTCCCTTCCACTCTCTCTTCCTCCCTTCCCTCTCTCTCCCTCCCTTCCACTCTCTCTCCCTCCCTTCCATCCTCCCTCCCTCCCTTCCACTCTCTCTCCCTCCCTTCCTCTCTCTCCCTCCCTTCCACTCTCTCTCCCTCCCTTCCACTCTCTCTCCCTCCCTTCCACTCTCTCTCCCTCCCTTCCACTGTCTCTCCCTCCCTTCCACTCTCTCTCCCTCCCTTCCACTCTCTCTCCCTCCCTTCCACTCTCTCTTCCTCCCTTCCACTCTCTCTCCCTCCCTTCCACTGTCTCTCCCTCCCTTCCACTCTCTCTCCCTCCCTTCCACTCTCTCTCCCTCCCTTCCACTCTCTCTCCCTCCCTTCCACTCTCTCTCCCTCCCTTCCATCCTCCCTCCCTCCCTTCCACTCTCTCTCCCTCCATTCCTCTCTCTTCCTCCCTTCCACTCTCTCTCCCTCCCTTCCACTCTCTCTCCCTCCCTTCCATCCTCCCTCCCTCCCTTCCACTCTCTCTCCCTCCATTCCTCTCTCTTCCTCCCTTCCACTCTCTCTCCCTCCCTTCCACTCTCTCTCCCTCCCTTCCATCCTCCCTCCCTCCCTTCCACTCTCTCTTCCTCCCTTCCACTCTTTCTTCCTCCCTTCCATCCTCCCTCCCTCCCTTCCACTCTCTCTTCCTCCCTTCCACTGTCTCTTCCTCCCTTCCACTCTCTCTCCCTCCCTTCCACTCTCTCTCCCTCCCTTCCATCCTCCCTCCCTCCCTTCCACTCTCTCTCCCTCCCTTCCATCCTCCCTCCCTCCCTTCCACTCTCTCTCCCTCCCTTCCATCCTCCCTCCCTCCCTTCCACTCTCTCTCCCTCCCTTCCACTCTCTCTCTCTCTCCCTCCCTTCCACTCTCTCTTCCTCCCTTCCACTCTCTCTCCCTCCCTTCCACTCTCTCTTCCTCCCTTCCACTGTCTCTCCCTCCCTTCCACTCTCTCTCCCTCCCTTCCACTCTCTCTCCCTCCCTTCCACTCACTCTCCCTTCCACTCTCTCTTCCTCCCTTCCACTGTCTCTCCCTCCCTTCCACTCTCTCCCTCCCTTCCACTCTCTCCCTCCCTTCCACTCTCTCTCCCTCCCTTCCACTCTCTCTTCCTCCCTTCCACTGTCTCTTCCTCCCTTCCACTGTCTCTCCCTCCCTTCCACTCTCTCTCCCTCCCGTCCACTCTCTCCCTCCCTCCCTTCCACTCTCTCTCCCTCCCTTCCATCCTCCCTCCCTCCCTTCCACTCTCTCTCCCTCCCTTCCACTCTCTCCCTCCCTTCCACTCTCTCTCCCTCCCTTCCACTCTCTCTCCCTCCCGTCCACTCTCTCTCCCTCCCTTCCACTCTCTCCCTCCCTCCCTTCCACTGTCTCTCCCTCCCTTCCACTGTCCCTCCCTCCCTTCCACTCTCTCTCCCTCCCTTCCACTCTCTCTCCCTCCCTTCCACTCTCTCTCCCTCCCTTCCACTCTCTCTCCCTCCCTTCCACTGTCTCGTCCTCCCTTCCACTCTCTCTCCCTCCCTTCCACTCTCTCTCCCTCCCTTCCACTCTCTCTTCCTCCCTTCCACTCTCTCCCTCCCTTCCACTCTCTCTCCCTCCCTTCCACTCTCTCTCCCTCCCGTCCACTCTCTCTCCCTCCCTTCCACTCTCTCCCTCCCTCCCTTCCACTGTCTCTCCCTCCCTTCCACTGTCCCTCCCTCCCTTCCACTCTCTCTCCCTCCCTTCCACTGTCTCGTCCTCCCTTCCACTCTCTCTCCCTCCCTTCCACTCTCTCTCCCTCCCTTCCACTCTCTCTCCCTCCCTTCCACTGTCTCTCCCTCCCTTCCACTCTCTCTTCCTCCCTTCCACTCTCTCTTCCTCCCTTCCACTCTCTCTCCCTCCCTTCCACTCTCTCTCCCTCCCTTCCACTCTCTTCCTCCCTTCCATCCTCTCTCTCCCTCCCTTCCACTCTCTCTCCCTCCCTTCCACTCTCTCCCTCCCTTCCACTCTCTCTCCCTCCCTTCCACTCTCTCTCCTCCCTTCCACTCTCTCCTCCCTTCCACTCTCTCTCCCTCCCTTCCCCTTCCACTCTCTCTCCCTCCCTTCCACTCTCTCTCCCTCCCTTCCACTCTCTCTTCCTCCCTTCCACTCTCTCTTCCTCCCTTCCACTCTCTCTCCCTCCCTTCCATCCTCTCTCTTCCTCCCTTCCACTCTCTCTTCCTCCCTTCCACTCTCTCTCCCTCCCTTCCACTCTCTCCCTCCCCTTCCATCCTCTCTCTTCCTCCCTTCCACTCTCTCCCTCCCTTCCATCCTCTCTCCCTCCCTTCCACTCTCTCTCCCTCCCTTCCACTCTCTCTCCCTCCCTTCCACTCTCTCCCTCCCTTCCACTCTCTCCCTCCCTTCCACTCTCTCTCCCTCCCTTCCACTCTCTCTCCCTCCCGTCCACTCTCTCCCTCCCTCCCTTCCACTCTCTCTCCCTCCCTTCCACTCTCTCTTCCTCCCTTCCACTGTCTCTCCCTCCCTTCCACTCTCTCTCCCTCCCTTCCACTCTCTCTCCCTCCCTTCCACTCTCTCCCTCCCTTCCACTCTCTCTCCCTCCCTTCCACTCTCTCCCTCCCTTCCACTCTCTCCCTCCCTTCCACTCTCTCTCCCTCCCTTCCACTCTCTCCCTCCCTTCCACTCTCTCTCCCTCCCTTCCACTCTCTCCCTCCCTTCCACTCTCTCCCTCCCTTCCACTCTCTCTCCCTCCCTTCCACTCTCTCTCCCTCCCTTCCTCTCTCTCCCTCCCTTCCACTCTCTCTCCCTCCCTTCCACTCTCTCTTCCTCCCTTCCACTGTCTCTTCCTCCCTTCCACTGTCTCGTCCTCCCTTCCACTCTCTCTTCCTCCCTTCCACTCTCTCTCCCTCCCTTCCACTCTCTCCCTCCCTTCCACTCTCTCTCCCTCCCTTCCACTCTCTCTCCCTCCCTTCCACTCTCTCTTCCTCCCTTCCACTCTCTCTCCCTCCCTTCCACTCTCTCTCCCTCCCTTCCACTCTCTCTCCCTCCCTTCCACTCTCTCTCCCTCCCTTCCTCTCTCTTCCTCCCTTCCACTCTCTCTCCCTCCCTTCCACTCTCTCTTCCTCCCTTCCACTCTCTCTCCCTCCCTTCCACTCTCTCTTCCTCCCTTCCACTCTCTCTTCCTCCCTTCCACTCTCTCTTCCTCCCTTCCACTCTCTCTCCCTCCCTTCCACTCTCTCCCTCCCTTCCATCCTCTCTCTCCCTCCCTTCCACTCTCTCTCCCTCCCTTCCACTCTCTCCTCCCTTCCACTCTCTCTCCCTCCCTTCCACTCTCTCTCCCTCCCTTCCACTCTCTCTCCCTCCCTTCCACTCTCTCCCTCCCTTCCACTGTCTCTTCCTCCCTTCCACTCTCTCTCCCTCCCTTCCACTCTCTCTCCCTCCCTTCCACTCTCTCCCTCCCTTCCACTCTCTCCCTCCCTTCCACTCTCTCTCCCTCCCTTCCACTCTCTCTCCCTCCCGTCCACTCTCTCTCCCTCCCTTCCACTCTCTCTTCCTCCCTTCCACTGTCTCTTCCTCCCTTCCACTGTCTCGTCCTCCCTTCCACTGTCTCTCCCTCCCTTCCACTCTCTCTCCCTCCCTTCCACTCTCTCTCCCTCCCTTCCACTCTCTCTCCCTCCCTTCCACTCTCTCTCCCTCCCGTCCACTCTCTCTCCCTCCCTTCCACTCTCTCTCCCTCCCTTCCACTCTCTCCCTCCCTTCCACTCTCTCTCCCTCCCTTCCACTCTCTCTCCCTCCCGTCCACTCTCTCTCTCCCTCCCTTCCACTCTCTCCCTCCCTCCCTTCCACTGTCTCTCCCTCCCTTCCACTGTCCCTCCCTCCCTTCCACTCTCTCTCCCTCCCTTCCACTGTCTCGTCCTCCCTTCCACTCTCTCTCCCTCCCTTCCACTCTCTCTCCCTCCCTTCCACTCTCTCTTCCTTCCTTCCACTCTCTCTCCCTCCCTTCCACTCTCTCTTCCTCCCTTCCACTCTCTCTTCCTCCCTTCCACTCTCTCTCCCTCCCTTCCACTCTCTCTCCCTCCCTTCCACTCTCTCTCCCTCCCTTCCACTGTCTCGTCCTCCCTTCCACTGTCTCTCCCTCCCTTCCACTGTCCCTCCCTCCCTTCCACTCTCTCTCCCTCCCTTCCACTGTCTCGTCCTCCCTTCCACTCTCTCTCCCTCCCTTCCACTCTCTCTCCCTCCCTTCCACTCTCTCTTCCTCCCTTCCACTCTCTCTTCCTCCCTTCCACTCTCTCTCCCTCCCTTCCACTCTCTCTTCCTCCCTTCCACTCTCTCTCCCTCCCTTCCACTGTCTCTCCCTCCCTTCCACCTCTCTTCCTCCCTTCCACTGTCTCTCCTCCCTTCCACTCTCTCTTCCTCCCTTCCACTCTCTCTCCTCCCTTCCACTCTCTCTCCCTCCCTTCCACTCTCTCTTCCTCCCCTCCACTCTCTCTTCCTCCCTTCCACTCTCTCTCCCTCCCTTCCACTCTCTCTCTCTCCCTCCCTTCCACTCTCTCTCTCTCCCTCCCTTCCACTCTCTCTCCCTCCCTTCCACTCTCTCTTCCTCCCTTCCACTCTCTCTCCCTCCCTTCCACTCTCTCTCCCTCCCTTCCACTCTCTCTTCCTCCCTTCCACTCTCTCTTCCTCCCTTCCACTCTCTCTCCCCCCCCTTCCACTCTCTCTCCCTCCCCTTCCCCTCCCTTCCTCTCTCTCTCCCTCCCTTCCACTCTCTTCCCTCTCTCTCCCTCCCTTCCACTCTCTTCCTCCCTTCCACTGTCTCTCCCTCCCTTCCACTCTCTCTCCTCCCTTCCACTCTCTCTTCCTCCCTTCCACTCTCTCTTCCTCCCTTCCACTCTCTCTCTCTCCCTCCCTTCCACTCTCTCTTCCTCCCTTCCACTGTCTCTCCCTCCCTTCCACTCTCTCTCCCTCCCTTCCACTCTCTCTTCCTCCCTTCCACTCTCTCTCTCCCTCCTTCCACTCTCTCTCTTCCTCCCTTCCACTCTCTCTCCTCCCTTCCACTCTCCCTCCCTCCCTTCCACTCTCTCTCCCTCCCTTCCACTCTCTCTCCCTCCCTCCCACTCTCTCTTCCTCCCTTCCACTCTCTCTTCCTCCCTTCCACTCTCTCGTCCTCCCTTCCACTGTATCTCCCTCCCTTCCACTCTCCCTCCCTCCCTTCCACTCTCTCTTCCTCCCTTCCACTCTCTCTTCCTCCCTTCCACTGTCTCTCCCTCCCTTCCACTCTCTCTTCCTCCCTTCCACTCTCTCTCCCTCCCTTCCACTCTCTCTTCCTCCCTTCCACTGTCTCTCCCTCCCTTCCACTCTCTCTTCCTCCCTTCCACTCTCTCTCCCTCCCTTCCACTCTCTCTCCCTCCCTTCCACTCTCTCTCTCCCTCCCTTCCATCCTCCCTCTCTCCCTCCCTTCCACTCTCTCTCTCTCCCTCCCTTCCACTCTCTCTCCCTCCCTTCCACTCTCTCCCTCCCTTCCACTCTCTCTCCCTCCCTTCCATCTCTCTCTCCCTCCCTTCCACTCTCTCTCCCTCCCTTCCACTCTCTCTTCCTCCCTTCCACTGTCTCCCTCCCTTCCACTCTCTCTCCCTCCCTTCCACTCTCTCCCTCCCTTCCACTCTCTCCCTCCCTTCCACTCTCTCTTCCTCCCTTCCACTGTCTCTCCCTCCCTTCCACTCTCTCTCCCTCCCTTCCACTCTCTCCCTCCCTTCCACTCTCTCTCCCTCCCTTCCACTCTCTCTCCCTCCCTTCCACTCTCTCTTCCTCCCTTCCACTCTCTCTCCCTCCCTTCCACTCTCTCTCCCTCCCGTCCACTCTCTCCCTCCCTTCCACTCTCTCTTCCTCCCTTCCACTGTCTCTTCCTCCCTTCCACTGTCTCTCCCTCCCTTCCACTCTCTCTCCCTCCCTTCCACTCTCTCCCTCCCTTCCACTCTCTCTCCCTCCCTTCCACTCTCTCTCCCTCCCTTCCACTCTCTCTCCCTCCCTTCCACTCTCTCCCTCCCTCCCTTCCACTGTCTCTCCCTCCCTTCCACTGTCCCTCCCTCCCTTCCACTCTCTCTCCCTCCCTTCCACTCTCTCCCTCCCTCCCTTCCACTGTCTCTCCCTCCCTTCCACTGTCCCTCCCTCCCTTCCACTCTCTCTCCCTCCCTTCCACTGTCTCTCCCTCCCTTCCACTCTCTCTCCCTCCCTTCCACTCTCTCTCCCTCCCTTCCACTCTCTCTTCCTCCCTTCCACTCTCTCTTCCTCCCTTCCACTCTCTCTCCCTCCCTTCCACTCTCTCCCTCCCTTCCACTCTCTCTCCCTCCCTTCCACTCTCTCTCCCTCCCTTCCACTCTCTCTCCCTCCCTTCCACTCTCTCTCCCTCCCTTCCACTCTCTCTTCCTCCCTTCCACTCTCTCTTCCTCCCTTCCACTCTCTCTCCCTCCCTTCCATCCTCTCTCTTCCTCCCTTCCACTCTCTCTTCCTCCCTTCCACTCTCTCTCCCTCCCTTCCACTCTCTCCCTCCCTTCCATCCTCTCTCTTCCTCCCTTCCACTCTCTCTCCCTCCCTTCCATCCTCTCTCTCCCTCCCTTCCACTCTCTCTCCCTCCCTTCCACTCTCTCTCCCTCCCTTCCACTCTCTCTCCCTCCCTTCCACTCTCTCCCTCCCTTCCACTCTCTCCCTCCCTTCCACTCTCTCTCCCTCCCTTCCACTCTCTCTCCCTCCCTTCCACTCTCCCTCCCTCCCTTCCACTCTCTCTCCCTCCCTTCCACTCTCTCTTCCTCCCTTCCACTGTCTCTCCCTCCCTTCCACTCTCTCCTCCCTTCCACTCTCTCTCCATCCCTCCCTTCCACTCTCTCTCTCCCTCCCTTCCACTCTCTCTCCCTCCCTCCCTTCCACTCTCTCCCTCCCTTCCACTCTCTCCCTCCCTTCCACTCTCTCTCCCTCCCTTCCACTCTCTCTCCCTCCCTTCCACTCTCTCTCCCTCCCTTCCACTCTCTCTCCCTCCCTTCCACTCTCTCTCCCTCCCTTCCACTCTCTCTCCCTCCCTTCCACTCTCTTCCTCCCTTCCACTCTCCCTCCCTTCCACTCTCTCTCCCTCCCTTCCACTCTCTCCCTCCCTTCCACTCTCTCTCCTCCCTTCCACTCTCTTCCTCCCTTCCACTGTCTCTCCCTCCCTTCCACTCTCTCCCTCCCTTCCACTCTCTCTCCCTCCCTTCCACTCTCTCTCCCTCCCTTCCACTCTCTCCCTCCCTTCCACTCTCTCTCCCTCCCTTCCACTCTCTCTCCCTCCCGTCCACTCTCTCTCCCTCCCTTCCACTCTCTCTTCCTCCCTTCCACTGTCTCTTCCTCCCTTCCACTGTCTCTCCCTCCCTTCCACTCTCTCTCCCTCCCTTCCACTCTCTCTCCTCCCTTCCACTCTCTCTCTCCCTCCCTCTTCCACTCTCTCTCCCTCCCTTCCACTCTCTCTCCCTCCCTTCCACTCTCTCTCCCTCCCTTCCACTCTCTCTCCCTCCCTTCCACTCTCTCCCTCCCTTCCACTCTCTCCCTCCCTTCCACTCTCTCTCCCTCCCTTCCACTCTCTCTCCCTCCCGTCCACTCTCTCTCCCTCCCGTCCACTCTCTCTCTCCCTCCCTTCCACTCTCTCTCCCTCCCTTCCACTCTCTCTCCCTCCCGTCCACTCTCTCTCTCCCTCCCTTCCACTCTCTCCCTCCTCCCTTCCACTGTCTCTCCCTCCCTTCCACTCTCCCTCCCTCCCTTCCACTCTCTCTCCCTCCCTTCCACTCTCTCTCCCTCCCTTCCACTCTCTCTCCCTCCTCCTTCCACTCTCTCCCTCCCTTCCACTCTCTCTCCCTCCCTTCCACTCTCTCTCCCTCCCTTCCACTCTCTCTCCTCCCTTCCACTCTCTCTCCCTCCCTTCCACTCTCTTCCTCCCTTCCACTCTCCTCCCTCCCTTCCACTCTCTCTCCTCCCTTCCACTCTCTCTCCCTCCCTTCCACTCTCTCTCCCTCCCTTCCACTCTCTCCCTCCCTTCCACTGTCTCTCCCTCCCTTCCACTGTCTCTCCCTCCCTTCCACTCTCTCCCTCCCTTCCACTCTCTCTCCCTCCCTTCCACTCTCTCTCCTCCCTTCCACTCTCTCTCCCTCCCTTCCACTCTCTCTCCCTCCCTTCCACTCTCTCTTCCTCCCTTCCACTCTCTCTCCCTCCCTTCCACTCTCTCTCCCTCCCTTCCACTCTCTCTTCCTCCCTTCCACTCTCTCCCTCCCTTCCACTCTCTCCCTCCCTTCCACTCTCTCTTCCTCCCTTCCACTCTCTCCCTCCCTTCCACTCTCTCTCCCTCCCTTCCACTCTCTCTTCCTCCCTTCCCTTCCCTCCCTTCCTCTCCCTCCCTTCCACTCTCTCTCTCCCTCCCTTCCACTCTCTTCCTCCCTTCCACTCTCTCTCCCTCCCTTCCACTCTCTCTCCCTCCCTTCCACTCTCTCTCTCCCTCCCTTCCACTCTCTCTCCCTCCCTTCCACTCTCTCCCTCCCTCTCTCCTCCCTCCCTTCCACTCTCCCTCCCTCCCTTCCACTCTCTCTCCCTCCCTTCCACTCTCTCTCCCTCCCTTCCACTCTCTCTTCCTCCCTCCCTTCCTCTCCTCCCTTCCACTCCCTCCCTTCCACTCTCTTCCTCCCTTCCACTGTCTCTCCCTCCCTTCCACACTCTCTTCCTCCCTTCCACTCTCTCTCCCTCCCTTCCACTGTCTCTCCCTCCCTTCCACTCTCTTCCTCCCTTCCACTGTCTCTCCCTCCCTTCCACACTCTCTTCCTCCCTTCCACTCTCCCTCCCTCTCTTCCACTCTCTCTCCCTCCCTTCCACTCTCTCTCCCTCCCTTCCACTCTCTCTCCCTCCCTTCCACTCTCTCTCCCTCCCTTCCACTCTCTCCCTCCCTTCCACTCCCTTCCACTCTCTCTCCCTCCCTTCCACTGTCTCTCCCTCCCTTCCACTCTCTCTCCCTCCCTTCCACTGTCTCTCCCTCCCTTCCACTCTCTCTCCCTCCCTTCCACTCTCTCCCTCCCTTCCACTCTCTCTCCCTCCCTTCCACTCTCTCTCCCTCCCTTCCACTCTCCCTCCCTTCCACCCTCTCCCTTCCACTCTCTCTCCCTCCCTTCCACTCTCTCCCTCCCTTCCACTCCTCTCCTCCCTTCCACTCTCCCTCCCTTCCTCCCTCCCTTCCACTCTCTCTCCCTCCCTTCCACTCTCTCTCCCTCCCTTCCACTCTCTCTCCCTCCCTTCCACTGTCTCTCCTCCCTTCCACTGTCTCTCCCTCCCTTCCACTCTCTCCTCCCTTCCACTCTCTCTCCCTCCCTTCCACTGTCTCTCCCTCCCTTCCACTCTCTCTCCCTCCCTTCCACTCTCTCTCCCTCCCTTCCACTGTCTCTCCCTCCCTTCCACTCTCTCTCCTCCCTCCCTTCCACTCTCTCTCCCTCCCTTCCACTGTCTCTCCCTCCCTTCCACTCTCTCTCCTCCCTTCCCTTCCACTCCTCCCTTCTCTCTCCCCTTCCACTGTCTCTCCCTCCCTTCCACTCTCTTCCTCCCTTCCACTGTCTCTCCCTCCCTTCCACTCTCTCCTCCCCTTCCACTGTCTCTCCCCCCCTTCCACTCTCTCTCCCTCCCTTCCACTGTCTCTCCCTCCCTTCCACTCTCCTCCCTCCCTTCCACTCTCTCCCTCCCTTCCACTCTCCCTCCTCCCTTCCACTCTCTCTCCTCCCTTCCACTCTCTCCTCCCTCCACTCCTTCCACTCTCTCTCCTCCCTTCCACTCTCTCCTCCCTTCCACTGTCTCTCCCTCCCTTCCCACTCTCTCCTCCCTTCCACTCTCTCTCTCCCTCCCTTCCACACTCTCTCCCTCCCTTCCACTCTCTCTCCCTCCCTTCCACTCTCTCTCCCTCCCTTCCACTCTCTTCCTCCCTTCCACTGTCTCTCCCTCCCTTCCACTCTCTCTCCCTCCCTTCCACTCTCTCTCCCTCCCTTCCACTCTCTCTCCCTCCCTTCCACTCTCTCTCCCTCCCTTCCACTCTCTCCCTCCCTTCCACTCTCTCTCCCTCCCTTCCACTCTCTCCCTCCCTTCCACTCTCTCTCCTCCCTTCCACTCTCTCCCTCCCTTCCACTCTCTCTCCCTCCCTTCCACTCTCTCTCCCTCCCTTCCACTCTCTCTCCTCCCTTCCACTCTCTCTCCCTCCCTTCCACTCTCTCTCCCTCCCTTCCACTCTCTCTCCCTCCCTTCCACTCCTTCTCTCCCTCCCTTCCACTCTCTCTCCCTCCCTTCCACTCTCCCTTCCTCCCTTCCACTCCCTTCCACTCTCCTCCCTTCCACTCTCTCTCCCTCCCTTCCACTCTCTCCCTCCCTTCCACTCCCCTCCCCACTTCCACTCTCTCTCCCTCCCTTCCACTCTCTCTCCCTCCCTTCCACTCTCTCTCCCTCCCTTCCACTCTCTCTTCCTCCCTTCCACTCTCTCTCCCTTCTCTCCTTCCACTCTCTCTCCCTCCCTTCCACTCTCTCTCCCTCCCTTCCACTCTCCTCCCTCCCTTCCACTCTCTCTCCCTCCCTTCCACTCTCTCTCCCTCCCCCTTCTCTCTTCCCTCCCTTCCACTCTCCTCTCCCTTCCCTCTCCTCCCTCCCTTCCACTCTCTCTCCCTCCCTTCCACTCTCTCTCCTCCCTTCCACTCTCTCTCTCCCTCCCTTCCACTCTCTCTCCCTCCCTTCCACTCTCTCTCCTCCCTTCCACCTTCCCCTCCCTTCCACTCTCCTCCCTCCCTTCCTTCCACTCTCTCTCCCTCCCTTCCACTCTCTCCCTCCCTTCCACTCTCTCTTCCTCCCTTCCACTCTCTCTCCTCCCTTCCACTCTCTCTCCCTCCCTTCCACTCTCTCTCCCTCTCTCCCTCCCTTCCACTCTCTCTCCTCCTTCCACTCTCTCTCCCTCCCTTCCACTCTCTCTTCCCTCCCTTCCACTCTCCTCCCTTCCACTCCCTTCCCTCCCTTCCACTCTCTTCCTCCCTTCCACTCTCCCTCCCTCCCTTCCACTCTCTCTCCCTCCCTTCCACTCTCTCTCCCTCCCTTCCACTCTCTCTCCCTCCCTTCCACTCTCTCTCCCTCCCTTCCACTCTCTCTCCCTCCCTTCCACTCTCTCTCCCTCCCTTCCACTCTCTCTCCCTCCCTTCCACTCTCTCTCTTCCTCCCTTCCACTCTCTCTCCCTCCCTTCCACTGTCTCTCCCTCCCTTCCACTCTCTCTCCCTCCCTTCCACTGTCTCTCCCTCCCTTCCACTCTCCCTCCCTCCCTTCCACTCTCTCTCCCTCCCTTCCACTCTCCCCTCCTTCCACTGTCTCTCCCTCCCTTCCACTCTCTCTCCCTCCCTTCCACTCTCTCTCCCTCCCTTCCCTCTCTCCCTCCCTTCCACTCTCTCTCCCTCCCTTCCACTCTCTCTTCCTCCCTTCCACTCTCTCTCCCTCCCTTCCACTCTCTCTCCCTCCCTTCCCTTCCCCTTCTCTCTTCCTCCCTTCCACTCTCTCCTCCCTCCCTTCCACTGTCTCTCCCTCCCTTCCACTCTCTCTCCCTTCCACTCTCCTCCCTCCCTTCCACTCTCTCTCCTCCCTTCCACTCTCCCTCCTCCCTTCCATCTCTCTTCCTCCCTTCCACTCTCTCTCCCTCCCTTCCACTCTCTCTCCCTCCCTTCCACTCTCTCTCCCTCCCTTCCATCCTTCCACTCCCTTCCACTGTCTCTCCCTCCCTTCCACTCTCTCTTCCTCCCTTCCACTCTCTTCCTCCCTTCCACTCTCTCTCCCTCCCTTCCACTCTCTCTCCCTCCCTTCCACTCTCTCTCCCTCCCTTCTTCCTCTCTCCCTCCCTTCCACTCTCCTCCCTCCCTTCCACTCTCTCTCCCTCCCTTCCACTCTCTCCCTCCCCCTTCCACTCTCTCCCTCCCTTCCACTCTCTCTCCCTCCCTTCCACTCTCTCTCCCTCCTTCCACTCTCTCCCTCCCTTCCACTCTCTCTTCCTCCCTTCCACTCTCTCTCCTCCCTTCCACTCTCTCTCCCTCCCTTCCACTCTCTTCCTCCCTTCCACTCTCTCTCCCTCCCTTCCACTCTCTCTCCCTCCCTTCCACTGTCTCTCCCTCCCTTCCTCTCTCTTCCTCCCTTCCACTCTCTCTCCCTCCCTCCCTCCCTTCCTCTCTCTTCCTCCCTTCCACTCTCTCTCCCTCCCTCCCTTCCACTCTCTCCTCCCTCCCTTCCACTCTCTCTTCCTCCCTTCCACTCTCTCTCCCTCCCTTCCACTCTCTCTCCCTCCCTTCCACTCTCTTCCTCCCTTCCACTCTCTCTCCCTCCCTTCCACTCTCTCCCTCCCTTCCACTGTCTCTCCCTCCCTTCCCTCTCTCTTCCCTCCCTTCCACTCTCTCTCCCTCCTCCCTCCACTCTCTCTTCCTCCCTTCCACTCTCTCCCTCCCTCCCTTCCACTCTCTCTTTCCTCCCTTCCACTCTCTCTTCCTCCCTTCCACTCTCTCTTCCTCCCTTCCACTCTCTCTCCCTCCCTTCCATCTCTCCCTCCCTCCCTTCCACTCTCTCTCCCTCCCTTCCACTCTCTCTTCCTCCCTTCCACTCTCTCTCCCTCCCTTCCATCCTCCCTCCCTCCCGTCCACTCTCTCCCTCCCTCCCTTCCACTCTCTCTCCCTCCCTTCCACTCTCTCTCCCTCCCTTCCACTCTCTCTCCCTCCCTTCCACTCTCCCTCCCTCCCTTCCACTCTCTCCCTCCCTCCCTTCCACTCTCTCTCCCTCCCTTCCACTCTCTCTTCCTCCCTTCCACTGTCTCTCTCTCCCTTCCACTCTCTCTCCCTCCCTTCCACTCTCTCTCCCTCCCTTCCACTCTCTCTTCCTCCCTTCCACTGTCTCTCCCTCCCTTCCACTCTCTCTCCCTCCCTTCCACTCTCTCTCCCTCCCTTCCACTCTCTCTCCCTCCCTTCCACTCTCTCTCCCTCCCTTCCACTCTCTCTTCCTCCCTTCCACTGTCTCTCCCTCCCTTCCATCCTCTCTCCCTCCCTTCCACTCTCCACTCTCTTTCCCTCCCTTCCACTCTCTCTCCCTCCATATGCCTTTCTCTTTATTGCATTGCTTGCTTTCCCTGTGTCCATCTCTTCCCTCCCTCCCTCCCTCCCTCCCTCCCTCCCTCCCTCCCTCCCTCCCTCCCTCCCTCCCTCCCTCCCTCCCTCCCTCCCTCCCTCCCCTCTCTCTGTCTCTCTTGCTCTTCCCTTCCTCTCCCGCCCCACTCTCTTACTCCCTGTCTCCCCTCGTCCCATCTCTCTCCCGTCTCCTCCCTCCTCTCTCCCTCTCTCTTTCTCTCTCTCTTTCTGACGGTGTGCCTGCTCTTTGTGTCGGGGGATCAGGTGGGGACCTGCCTGCCTCGTGTGGGACCCTGGATGAGGGGGAGCGTGAGGAGCTAGACTGGGAGGAGGAGAGGGAGATGGAGAGACTTGCCTGTGAGGGAGATGACTTCATCCCACCCAAAATCATGGTGAGGGACTAGGGTTTGCAAAATTCCGCTGTAGTCTCTCTAGACAGACCACGGTTGCCTTCAACAATGTACCAATGTTCCATCAGTTTGGCAGGGAGGAAAGGGCAGAGTTGGTACGCATGCCGGATATCCGTCCAGAGCACTATCTGCTCATGTCCTGCTGTAAACAATTCCGCTAGCTAGCTAGATGGAGCTCGCAGAGGATATTTTCAATTTGTGTATTTCACAAGTCAGTAGTTTGCGCCATGCCGTTACCACTGACTGGTTGTGGTTATCTGGCACCACATCCGCCTCTGTCCTGTCATTTGTAAGCCCTGTGATTGGGTGGGAGGGTTGTCTGTCTTAAAGGGCTGTCATTTGTAAGCCCTGTGATTGGGTGGGAGGGTTGTCTGTCTTAAAGGGCTGTCATTTGTAAGCCCTGTGATTGGGTGGGAGGGTTGTCTGTCTTAAAGGGCTGTTATTTCCCCAGACTCGTATGTATGTGAACATGTTTACTGAGTTGGAATAGCAAGGTTGTTGTGATTCTTCAACACATGAATGGAAGTTAAGCTCGTGAACAAACAAAAAAAATTACGTACAGAAATAAATGGGCTATTTTTAGATCCTTAACTGACTGAAATAAAGTGGAATTGACTCCAATCCCGTTGAATGGCAGTAAAGAGCCGCAGATACAATGCATCTTGGCTGCTCAGACAAACTCGTATGAATAAGGAATGTTAGGGGCTCAGCAGGCATTGGTTTAGAGACAAAACACAGCAGAGAGAGACAAGTGAACCCTTCTTTCTCTTCCATCTTCTTCTTCTCTATTCTTTCTCCGTCTCTCACTCAGCTGATCTCCTCCAAAGTCCCCAAGGCGGAGTACGTTCCCACCATCATCCGCAGGGATGACCCATCAATTATCCCTATCCTCTATGTGAGTGGATTTATGATCAAGTACACATGTGCATACAACAGCTGGAACAGAGCAGTAGCTAGCCAACTGCTATGCTTTGGTCTTTGACACACACAAACACACACACACACACACGAACACACACACTTGGCACCGTCAACTTGTTCTCTATGTCTGCATGCACATATGATAAATCAATTATCGTGCATAATATTCAGTGATATTGAGTGGATACCATGTCTCTGTGTCTCCAGGACCATGAACATGCTACGTTTGATGATATCCTCGGTAGGTAAACTGCCCTTTATGTGACTGTGTTTTTATTAGTCCCAAATGGCACCTTATTCCCTATGTAGTGCGCTAACTTTGTTATGGGCTCCGGTCAAAGGTAGTGAACTATGTAGGGATTAGTGTTCCATACTGTTTTAACTGTACTCCCTGTCCCTCTCTCCAACCCCTCTCTCTGTCCCTCTCTCCAACCCCTCTCTCTGTCCCTCTCTCCAACCCCTCTCTCTGTCCCTCTCTCCAACCCCCCTCTGTCCTTCTCCAACCCCTCTCTCTGTCCCTCTCTCCAACCCCTCTATCTGTCCCTCTCTCCAACCCCTCTCTCTGTCCCTCTCTCAAACCCCTCTCTCTGTCCCTCTCTCCAACCCCTCTCTCTGTCCCTCTTTCTAACCCCTCTCTCTGTCCCTCTCTCCAACCCCTCTCTCTGTCCCTCTCTCCAACCCCTCTCTCTGTCCCTCTCTCCAACCCCTCTCTCTGTCCCTCTCTCCAACCCCTCTCTCTGTCCCTCTCTCAAACCCCCTCTCTGTCCCTCTCTCCAACCCCTCTCTCTGTCCCTCTCTCCAACCACTCTCTCTGTCCCTCTCTCAAACCCCTCTCTCTGTCCCTCTCTCCAACCCCTCTCTCTTTCTCTCTCTCTAACCCCTCTCTCTTTCTCTCTCTCTAACCCCTCTCTCTTTCTCTCTCTCTCTAACCTCTCTCTCTTTCTCTCTCTCTAACCCCACTCTCTTGCTCTCTCTCCACAGAGGAGATTGAGAAGAAGCTAACAGCCTACAGGAGAGGCAGCAGAATCTGGAGGATGCTCATCTTCTGTCAGGTGAGACAGGGGGAGAGTAGAGCGAGAGAAAGATAGGGGAGAAAGAGAGATGACGATGATTATGAAAGAACAAAAGAAAACCCTTGTTAGGTTGAATGTAAATCCCAGCGGGAAGATAGATAACAATTCAATTAGCGATTTGAAGTGGAGGGGCTAATTGTATGACTACTGTATTTCCTGTGAGTGCCAGGTAGTGGTGTTGGTTTGAATCTTGACTGTGAACTTGAAAAGCTGTGGGTTTGTTATAGGGAGGTCCAGGGCATCTGTACCTGTTGAAGAATAAAGTGGCCACATTCGCCAAGGTGGAGAAAGAAGAGGACATGAGCCAGTTAGTGTCATCCGTCATGCTCTTCATACAGCTGTCATACTCTTCACACAGCTGTCATACTCTTCACACAGCGGTCATACTCTTCATACAGCGGTCAAACTCTTCATACAGCTGTCATACTTTTCACACAGCGGTCATACTCTTCATACAGCTGTCATACTCTTCATACAGCTGTCATACTCTTCATACAGCTGTCATACTCTTCACACAGCTGTCATACTCTTCACACAGCGGTCATACTCTTCACACAGCGGTCATACTCTTCATACAGCGGTCAAACTCTTCATACAGCTGTCATACTCTTCACACAGCTGTCATACTCTTCATACAGCTGTCATACTCTTCACACAGCGGTCATACTCTTCATACAGCGGTCAAACTCTTCATACAGCGGTCAAACGCTTCATACAGCTGTCATACTCTTCACACAGCTGTCATACTTTTCACACAGCGGTCATACTCTTCACACAGCGGTCATACTCTTCATACAGCTGTCATACTCTTCACACAGCTGTCATACTCTTCACACAGCGGTCAAACTCTTCACACAGCGGTCATACTCTTCATACAGCGGTCATACTCTTCACACAGCGGTCATACTCTTCACACAGCGGTCATACTCTTCACACAGCGGTCATACTCTTCACACAGCGGTCATACTCTTCACACAGCGGTCATACTCTTCACACAGCGGTCATACTCTTCACACAGCGGTCATACTCTTCATACAGCGGTCATACTCTTCACACAGCTGTCATACTTTTCACACAGCGGTCATACTCTTCACACAGCGGTCATACTCTTCACACAGCTGTCATACTTTTCACACAGCGGTCATACTCTTCACACAGCGGTCATACTCTTCATACAGCTGTCATACTCTTCACACAGCGGTCAAACTCTTCACACAGCGGTCATACTCTTCATACAGCTGTCATACTCTTCATACAGCGGTCATACTCTTCACACAGCTGTCATACTCTTCATACAGCTGTCATACATACTCTTCACACAGCGGTCATACTCTTCATACAGCGGTCAGCTGTCATTTTCACAGCTGTCAGCAGGTCATACTCTTCATACAGCTGTCATACTCTTCACACAGCTGTCATGCTCTTCACACAGCTGTCATACTCTTCATACAGCTGTCATACTCTTCACACAGCTGTCATACTCTTCATACAGCTGTCATACTCTTCACACAGCTGTCATGCTCTTCACACAGCTGTCATACTCTTCACACAGCTGTCATACTCTTCATACAGCTGTCATACTCTTCACACAGCGGTCATACTTTTCACACAGCGGTCAAACTCTTCATACAGCTGTCATACTCTTCACACAGCTGTCATACTCTTCATACAGCGGTCATACTCTTCACACAGCTGTCATACTCTTCATACAGCGGTCATACTCTTCATACAGCGGTCATACTCTTCACACAGCGGTCATACTCTTCACACAGCGGTCATACTCTTCACACAGCGGCTTCACACAGCGGTCATACTCTTCACACAGCGGTCATACTTCACACAGCTGTCATACTCTTCACACAGCTGTCATACTCTTCACACAGCTGTCATACTCTTCACACAGCTGTCATACAGCTGTCATACTCTTCACACAGCTGTCATACTCTTCACACAGCGGTCATACTCTTCACACAGCGGTCATACTCTTCACACAGCTGTCATACTCTTCACACAGCGGTCATACTCTTCACACAGCGGTCATACTCTTCATACAGCGGTCATACTCTTCACACAGCGGTCATACTCTTCACACAGCTGTCATACTCTTCACACAGCGGTCTTCACACAGCGGTCATACTCTTCACACAGCGGTCATACTCTTCACACAGCGGTCATACTCTTCACACAGCGGTCATACTCTTCACACAGCGGTCATACTCTTCATACAGCGGTCATACTCTTCACACAGCGGTCATACTCTTCACACAGCGGTCATACTCTTCACACAGCGGTCATACTCTTCACACAGCGGTCATACTCTTCACACAGCGGTCATACTCTTCACACAGCGGTCATACTCTTCACACAGCGGTCATGCTCTTCACACAGTACCTGGATGGATCCCAAATGGCACCGTATTGCATTTACAGTGCACAACTTTTGACATTGTGGAACCCTTTTCCATATACAGTGCACTATTTTTTTTACCAGAACCCTAAGGGCCCTGCTCAAAAGTAGTGTACTACATAGGGAATAGGGTGTCATTAGGGACATATACATACAGTACCTGTCTCTCTGTTTGTACTGTTGGAGTAGCAGTATTGTTGTAACTGAACCATGTCGTCCTCCTACAACAGGTTCTGGAGGAGGCTGAGTCGGTTCATGAGCAAAGTGAACCCTGAACCCAACCTCATCCACATTATGGGCTGCTACGTCCTGGGAAACCCCAATGGAGAGAAGGTACACTACTGTTCTCAATGAAGAGGGTAGAGAATCCCTCGTTTTCTTTTCTCTCCCTCTTCTCTCTCTACTCATCTCCCTACTTCTCTCCCTCCTCTCTCTCTACATCTCTCCCTCCTCTCTCTCTACATCTCTCCCTCCTCTCTCTCTACTTCTCTCCCTCCTCTCTCCCTACTTCTCTCCCTCCTCTCTCGACATGTCTCCCTCCTCTCTCTCTACATCTCTCCCTCCTCTCTCTCTACTTGTCTCCCTCCTCTCTCTCTACATCTCTCCCTCCTCTCTCTCTACATCTCTCCCTCCTCTCTCTCTACTTCTCTCTCTCTACTTCTCTCCCTCCTCTCTCTCTACATCTCTCCCTCCTCTCTCTCTACATCTCTCCCTCCTCTCTCTCTACTTCTCTCCCTCCTCTCTCTCTACTTCTCTCCCTCCTCTCTCTCTACATCTCTCCCTCCTCTCTCTCGACATCTCTCCCTCCTCTCTCTCTACATCTCTCCCTCTTCTCTCTCTACTCATCTCCCTACATCTCTCCCTCCTCTCTCTCTACATCTCTCCCTCCTCTCTCTCTATTTATCTCCCTCCTCTCTCTCTACATCTCTCCCTCCTCTCTCTCGACATCTCTCCCTCCTCTCTCTCTACTTCTCTCCCTCCTCTCTCTCTACTTCTCTCCCTCCTCTCTCTCTACTTCTCTCCCTCCTCTCTCTCGACATCTCTCCCTCCTCTCTCTCTACATCTCTCCCTTCTCTCTCTCTACATCTCTCCCTCCTCTCTCTCGACATCTCTCCCTCCTCTCTCTCTACATCTCTCCCTCCTCTCTCTCTATTTATCTCCGTCCTCTCTCTCTACTTCTCTCCCTCCTCTCTCTCGACATCTCTCCCTCCTCTCTCTCTACTTCTCTCCCTCCTCTCTCTACATCTCTCCCTCCTCTCTCTCTACATCTCTCCCTCCTCTCTCTCGACATCTCTCCCTCTCTCTCTCTACATCTCCCTCCTCTCTCTCTACATCTCTCCCTTCTCTCTCTCTACATCTCTCCCTCCTCTCTCTCTACATCTCTCCCTCCTCTCTCTCTACATCTCTCCCTCCTCTCTCTCTACATCTCTCCCTCCTCTCTCTCTACATCTCTCCCTCCTCTCTCTCGACATCTCTCCCTCCTCTCTCTCTACATCTCTCCCTCCTCTCTCTCTACATCTCTCCCTCCTCTCTCTCTACATCTCTCCCTTCTCTCTCTCTACATCTCTCCCTCCTCTCTCTCTACATCTCTCCCTCCTCTCTCTCTACATCTCTCCCTCCTCTCTCTCTACATCTCTCCCTTCTCTCTCTCTACATCTCTCCCTCCTCTCTCTCTACATCTCTCCCTCCTCTCTCTCTACATCTCTCCCTACTCCCAGCATTCTATGTGTATTGGCAGGGTGTATTTACTGGGAGACAGATTGGCAGATCAGAAAAACAGCTAGAAAGGGCTTGCTGCTGAGTGGAGACTGTTGTGCTCGACGAAGAGAAATCAAGCTCGCTTCAATAAAACACTAAAGCAAAGGCTCCCAGAATGAGAGTTGTCAGCCAGAGCTTCTAGAGCCCATTAAATTACAGATGAGTTAATTATTTGATTCTCCACATGGGCACGTCTCCAGTGGTGTGAAAGAAGAGTGTTCCTCAGAGTGTCATCACAGAGTACAGCATCATGTTGTTTATACAGAAGAAGCAAAAGCACAGCAACCGGCAATCACTGGATGCCTTTAAAATGTTTTCTTCTACACACACACACACACACACACACACACACACACACACACACACACACACACACACACACAGTCTCTCTCTCTCTCTCTGTCTCTCTCTCTCTCTCCCTCTCTCTCTCTCCATCTCCCTCCCTCTCCCTCTCTCTCTCCCTCTCCCTCTCCCTCTCCCTCTCTCTCTCTCTCTCTCTCTCTCTCTCCCTCCCTCTCCCTCTCCCTCTCTCTCTCCCTCTCCCTCTCCCTCTCCCTCTCCCTCTCTCTCTCTCTCTCTCTCTCTCTCTCTCTCTCTCTCTCTCTCTCTCTCTCTCTCTCTCTCTCTCTCTCTCTGTCTGTCTCTCTCTGTCTCTCTCTCTCTCTCTCTCTCCCTCCTCATCTTGGATAAATGAGGAGTTTGCCATAGCCTAAAAGCTTGGAGCTGGGTCCTTTTGAGGTCCAAGCCCCCCCGGTGAGGAGGGAGAGCCAGGCTGGAGGATTAATTGGTGTCTGTTCTTATCTTTGGCCAACAGCTGTTCCAGAAGTTGAAGAACCTGATGAGGCCTTACTCCATCGAATTTGAGTCGCCACTGGAGCTGTCTGCGCAGGGTGAGGACTGTCAGCGACATACACTCATACACATACACTTTGGTGTGAGTTAGATATGGTCTGCAAGGCACTGTGGAGAGGGTCAAACAAACCTGCCCAGCTAGCACATTTGGTTCCTTGGCGGTAGCGGGAACGTATGTATTTGGTTTCACATTGGTTGTGGGAATGAAGCCATTTTTTTCAACATTCTGAGAACATAAGGGAACATTTAGCCTGTTATGGGAACATTTATTTTTAGGTTGCAGGGAGGTTCTTTATTAACTCTCTGAGAATGGTAATTTGAAAAGTTCACTGAAGGTAATTATAGGTAATTTAAACATAATTTAAAATGTTCACTGAATGTTTCAATAAGACTTTTAATAATACTGCTACCTTATTTTGGGTTAACTTTGTTTTATTACTTCAAGCACAGGTAGGACACATGGAAACTAATCTTCTGTTCTCTATCTATGGAATTAGTCCACCACCAGGATGGAGCTAGCATTACATTTTTTTTACGAAAGCTGTTACTTTAGCCTATTAAAACAGACCCCAATACAAAGAAAACAAGCACTCGTTAAGATTAGGTGAGGCCAATTACTTTTGTTGATGTTGATAACGGAATGTATATGTTTTTAAACGTTCTTAGAACGTTCTCTGAACGTTACTAAAGTTTTTCTTAATGTTCTCAGAGCAATTTGAAAACATGACTTTAAACAGAACCATGAGGAAACCTGTAGGAAACGTTATGCTGAAGTACTGACATTCCCACAGAAGAACGTTGTTCATTAATGTTCTCTGAAATGATTCCCAGTGTCAAACCAGTTGGAGAACGTTCCTAGAACATTACCAACATTTAAATTAAATGTGCCCATGTTTGAACCTTTAGGAAGCGTTAAAAGTTAAGTGTCAAAGTAATGAAATACCAAGAAACAACGGGATTTTGTTGTCAAGTTCCGGAATGTTTGGAATGTTCCAAATCCAAGCAACTATGCTGTACCATTCCCAGAAAGGTTCTATGCAAATAACCATATGAGAACCACTCTCACCAAGCTCTAAAGGCCATGATACACTGGCAATTTCTTTGAGGCAATATTGCAGAGCAATGTTGCTGGCAACAGAGTGGGGTATGAGACACTGGAGCAATGATGAGCAGTGAGCAACATGGACATGAATAATATATTTCATATGAAGCAGCATATATCAATTTCAAACTCAATTTCCCCATTAATTTACTCATCTCCTATAGCTTGTTGTTGGCTGTTAACGCCCACATCTGAACTGGAATTTATCAGCTAGCAAACAAGCAACAAAGAGGTGTTGCCTGTGCCCTGGTTATCCACTCAAACCTACTGCCAATCCAGACATAAGGATAACTAGATTTAGAAAACATATTACTTGACAATTCTAAGCACGGAAGTGTAAATGGTAAGCTAACCATCTAGTTAAACATACAAAAACAATTTAAAATGAAATCTGCATGGCTAGCTAGATAACGAACTAGCCTGTTTGTCCCATTGACTTATTATGGGTTGCCGTTAGCATGCTAATCGATTAACATGCACACCACCGTGGATATTTTTGTCAGTTAAACATGACAAACTGAACACAGTATGTATGTATTAACGTATCATGATATAATGTTGTAGTGAGAAACATAAGAGACGGTAATGGCCAACATCTCACTCCAACATGGGAGTAGATTTTTTCTCGCTTCAGCTGAAAAATGGTTGCCATGTTTTCCAAAATATTTTGGAACAGCAGACTGATCACATGACCAATATTTGTGCTCTGATTGGACGATTCCTACATATTGCCCACTAGGTGGCGCTGCTGATCAAGATTCCCCAGAAAGTAAAAAGTTGCTCATTTTCAATGTAAAATAGTTGCAGCAAACATTGCCTCTCCAAATTGTCAGTGTATCATGGCCGTTCTCAGAACGTTATGTGCTAGCTGGGTGCTCCCTGACCAGTGAATGACACAGTGTCAACACACAATGCTAGATGGTAGAAGTTGAACCATTCGTTGTAAATTATATTGTTATTGAGAATAACAAGTCAAATGTTAAAGAGATTATTATCACATTTGATATCTGTGTGTAACACATACAGTGTATAAACGGGGCAATCAGCAGTTGCTACATCCATTTTTGGACTTATTAATGAATGATATGTACCCATTGATTTTTGAAGAATATAACTTATAAAATGTCTCATGAGCTTAGTTCAACTGTCATACCCCATCAGAACCCAACATATAAACTAGTTTTACTCCAATGTTTGTAAATAAAGCCACTGTAAGCAGACACTATGTAGCCACAGACATGGTGTGATATCATGCATGGTCAGTCTTTGCATCCATAGCTCCCTCTGTTAATCCGAGATTGGTTGCGTTTCTCCAGCCCCGTTCCCTCAGCTTTTTACCGAAACAGGGGCGGAGAGGACGCTTTGTAAATTGTTTCAGCTGCTGATTGCCGCTTTAAGGTGGAATCGCCTGAGGGCAACATATAAATGAGCAAATTCTTTGTGTTATTAACAAGGTACCCTGAAGTGAACCTCCACTGTACCTTCTTCTATCCAGGAAAAGAGATGATTGAGATGTACTTTGACTTCCGTGTCTTCCGCCTGTGGAAAGCCCGCCAGCACTCCAAACTCCTGGACTACGAGGATCTTTTATGACGGGGCTCCTCGTCACGTCCGTCCTGGAGCATACATGCAGTCTCTACTGGGACAGGAGGACCTACTGAACACCACTGCTCAACTCAACCCTACTGCTCAGCCCCACTGTAACATCTATCACACCTGCTTTCATCCAGGAGAGGACTGGGAGATGGGGGGTGATGAGGAGGAGGACGAAGAGGTGACAGGAGTGATAGAGAGGTCGAGGAGGAGGCGAGGGGTGACATGGCAGCTGTCATGGCGCTGTGTGTGTCACCCATTATTTATTTCAACCCGCCTCTTCACCGCCTTCGCAACCACTAAGGGTCGAGGGTCAAAAAGAGCGACACCCAAGCAGAAGGGATGCGAGAAGGACAACAAGACCTGAAGATGGAGAGAAAGAGTGAACGAGTAGAACGGGAGAGAGATCTTCTGTGCTCTTGCTCTCTCCCTTTATGAAACGAGGAACAAAAACATGTATTATCATGTTTGAGGTGCTCATAGCACTTTAACGGGCAATTGTCTGGTTCTGTTCTGGTTGGACCTCTCAGAGAAATCTGGATTGGAAAAGCAAAATTCAATCCATATGTCGGTGTGTATGTATACAACACATGAATATAGTCTAGCTCATTCTCACTCTGTAAGAATATGATACATTGGTTATGTTTGCTGTTTCTTCGGAATTCTCCTCAATAACTCAGGTTTTAGCCATGAAATCATCTGATCCCCAGATATTGTAATCCTCATTGCCATTGCTTGGGATGAATGTATATATCATTTATCTTCTATCTATTTCAACTGATTCAGCTCCAGAGCCAAAAGTGTAGGGGCGATGTCACAAATACATATGTGTCTGTGCATGTGCGTTCACAGGTCCGTGTGCGTGCGTGCGTTCGTGTGTGTGTGGCTGCGTGCGTGTGCGTTTTCCCTCTCTGATATAGCCATGCTGAACCATTTCACACCACAGAGTGAAGTCACTGGCACACACTTCCAGCAGATGCGTTGTGATGTCAGACCTGGTATCATGGCCAATAGCTCAAGCAAAACCCCTATCAGTGTTACCCGGTGGATCCCTTTCTACTGTCTCCATCGGGGTGATGCCCTTTAAATGGCGCATGTCAATGCCTTCCATCAGTAGCTGTACTCCATCTAGCCTCAAGCCTGTTGGTTGCTCTCACCATCAGCTAGACAGTCCTGGCTCCCCCTCAGGACCCATTCCCCCACCGGGCCTTGGTCCAGTCAGAAAATAGGACCTTAATGAATTGGTTCTGATCTTCATCATTCCAAGCCATTAAGGAGCCATCTGGGGCTCAGCAGAGTTATGTGCTGTAATGTATATGCACCGAGGGGAGAGAGTAGTGTGTGTGTGTGTGTGTGTGTGTGTGTGTGTGTGTGTGTGTGTGTGTGTGTGTGTGTGTGTGTGTGTGTGTGTGTGTGTGTGTGTGTGTGTGTGTGTGTGTGTGTGTGTGTGTGTGTGTGTGTGTGTGTGCGTGCGCGCCCATCAGCATCACACCATAACACTACTGTATCAAGAACACTGGGGGCAGACAGTCAGACGGCCAGTGAACATCTAAAAAGAGAATAACTCCACACAAAGTCAAAGCCACCCTGCTCACACACACAGCATTATTCCCTGCACAGCCCTTCTCTGTCGGCGCCAAGTTAACGCAACATAACACATTTCTCTTCTTTTGTGTGGCTGTTCTGCTGTCCTTTTTCATGTTCTTGAGGGTGAAGAGTTGAGTGGTGGATATCGATGTCATCCCTCAGATAGAGCAAAAGATGCCACCATATGGTCCGCGACGGAGACGCTCTCTCTGTTGGAGTCATGTCACCCAGACTCTGACTCAGCAGAAGTTCTATAGGTCGTGTTCTGTTCTCTGTATCTCATTCTCTCGTCTCGACTCTCATGCGTTGCTGTGTCTAATTGAAGGTGCAAACAGCCATACTGTCTCTCACTCCACCCGTAACTTCTCCTTCATGTGACTTCAACTTCTATGACTGTACTGTTACCTTTTCAATAGAAAGTGTGAGGGAAATAGAAAGTGTGAGGGAAATAGAAAGTGTGAGGGAAATAGAAAGTGTGAGGGAAATAGAAAGTCTTAGGGAAAACATAAAAACGGATTCAAAATAAATATCAAAAAAAAAATGAGGATTTGTTTTAGCTAATCATTTAAGCTATTTGCTTCTTGCCTCTATCAATGCTACTGTATGTGACATGGTATAGAGCACAGAGTAAGACTCCACAAACATATTTCTCCTCCATCTGTGTTTCGTAGCAGCAACGTGGAAGAGATGGGAGGGGTAAGAAAGTTGAGAATGCCCTAAAATGATTGATGTCTCACTCTTTTTGAAACTTAATGTGCAGCGACTCGTTGTACTGTACTGTACGCTTCAGAGTTCGAGGCACTGAGGGAAAACGAAACAAAAATGTTTGTTTTCTTTCACGTCTCATAGGAACTCAGACAGACGAAGATGCTATTTCTTATGCCTGCCTTGTAGACATGGGCTTTGGTCAGAAGGAATGCACTATATAGGAAAGAGTGTGACATTTGGGACGAAGCCCAGTAGGTGTGCTCTTCAGCCACATCTTCCCTCCTCCCTCCCCTGCCCCCACTCAGAGATGGCCGGTGGCTGGCTCAGCTGGAAGATGATTGGCTTAGTTAGAGGAGGATAGCTTGATGACACACTGAGGAGGCATACAGCCCGCCCAACTGGTGGATTATGGCCGCGTTACTGGCTGACCACATTGAAGACACACCCATGTCAAATCTCGCAACACCTGGATAGGTGTTTAACAAATCAGCAAACAACATCATATGATACAGCAGCAATCTGATGCCCGACTGTACGGTCGATGGCCTGGCACACAACCATTGGTTGATGCAACGCAATGTCTGCAATGTCTTCGGCCTGGAACGTGACAATTATGTTTTGGGGAGGGGAAGGAAAACCCCATGATTGACGTTTAGTTCCATTAAGAAATCCACAGCCTTTTGTATGTCTGTTTTACTATATAGCAAGTAGTCTCAACTGAATTATAATCTATGAGTCATTTAAGATAATGTGACAATTTGTTTATTTTGAAGCATTGACTCTCAATGCATTTTATGAGGTAGATCAATGTAGATATCAATGTAGATATCAACAATAAAATACACACTGTATATCTCTACTGGTGATAAATGATTTGAAATGATCGACATCGAAAATATGTGAATAGAGCCTTTCATTGTACTTTACCCTCTTGGTATTGGGAAGGAGAAAATGCCTTTTTGAGTAAAGTTGGGTGTTAAGTATACTGAGAGAAACGATGTACACAACTGACATTGTCTTGTACATAATGGGTTTTAAAGCATATTTTCCAGTAAAATGTTCTGTTGAAATTGAAACCGGTGTGCCTGTTTTTTTTCTTTCAATCGTGTCTTGTCACTTCATTAAAGCGAGTATTAACGGCGTTGTGCTAAAGAGCCATATTTCAGAGTGCTGAATGTTATTTTTCATTATTTTATTTCACCTTTATTTAACCAGGTGGGTTAGTTGAGAACACCTTTATTTAACCAGGTAGGCTAGTTGAGAACACCTTTATTTAACCAGGTGGGCTAGTTGAGAACACCTTTATTTAACCAGGTGGGCTAGTTGAGAACACCTTTATTTAACCAGGTAGGCTAGTTGAGAACACCTTTATTTAACCAGGTGGGCTAGTTGAGAACACCTTTATTTAACCAGGTGGGCCAGTTGAGAACACCTTTATTTAACCAGGTGGGCTAGTTGAGAACACCTTTATTTAACCAGGTAGGCTAGTTGAGAACACCTTTATTTAACCAGGTAGGCTAGTTGAGAACAAGTTCTCATTTGCAACTGCGACCTGGCCAAGATAAAGCAAAGTAGTTCGACACATACAACAACACAGAGTTACACATGGAGTAAACATACAATCAAAAATACAGTAGAAAAATCTATATAAAGCATGTGCAAATGAGGTAGGATAAGAGAGGTAAGGCAATAAATAGGCTATGGTGGCGAAGTAATTACAATGTAGCAATTAAACACTGGAATGGTAGATGTATAGAAGATTAATGTGCGAGTAGAGATACTGGGGTGCAAAGGAGAAAGATAAATAAATAAATACAGTATGGGGATGAGGTAGATTGGATGGGCTAATTACAGATGAGCTATGTACAGGTGCAGTGATCTGTGAGCTGCTCTGACAGCTGGTGCTTAAAGCTAGTGAGGTAAGAGTCTCCAGCTTTAGAGTTTTTTTTGCAGTTCATTCCAGTCATTGGCAGCAGAGAACTGGAAGGAGAGGCAGCCAAAGGAGGAATTGACTTTGGGGGTGACCAGTGAGATATACCTGCTGAAGCGCGTGCTACGGGTGGGTGCTGCTATGGTGACCAGTGAGCTGAGATAAGGCGGGACTTTACCTAGCAGAGACTTGTAGATGACCTGGAGCCAGTGGGTTTGGCGACGAGTATGAAAAGATAGCCAGCCAACAAGAGCATACAGGTCGCAGTGGTTGGTAGTATGTGGGGCTTTGGTGACAAAACGGATGGCACTGTGATAGACTGCATTCAATTTGTTGAGTAGAGTGTTGGAGGCTAATCTCAAACGATACGAAAGAGAGGTTGAACAGGCTAGTAATAGGGGTTGCAATAATTTCAGCAGACAATTTTAAAAAAAGAGGGTCCAAATTGTCTAGCCCGGCTGATTTGTAGGGGTCCAGGTTTTGCAGTTCTTTAAGAACATCAGCTATCTGGATTTGGGTGAAGCTTGAGCGAGTTTGAGTGCAGGGCTGTTGACCGGGGTAAGGGTAGCCAAGTGGAAAGCATGGCCAGCCATAGAAAAATGCTTATTGAAATTCTCAATTATAGTGGATTTATCGGTGGTGACAGTGTTTCCTAGCCTCAGTGCAGTGGGCAGCTGGGAGCAGGTTATTCTCGATGGACTTTACTCGACTTTCCCAGAACTTTTTTGAGTTTGTGCTACAGGATGCAAATTTATCCTTAGCTTTCCTAACTGCCTGTGTATATTTGTTCCTGACTTCCCTGAAAAGTTGCATATCACGGGGGCTATTCGATGCTAATGCAGAACGCCACAGGATGTTTTTGTGCTGGTCAAGGGCAGTCAGGTCTGGAGAGAACCAAGGACCATATCTGTTCCTGGTTCTAAAATTTTTGAAAGGGGCATGCTTATTTAAGATGGTGAGGAAGGCATTATTAAAGAATAACCAGGCATCCTCTACTGATGGGATGAGGTCAATATCCTTCGAGGATACCCGGGCCAGGTCGATTAGGAAAGCCTGCACGCTGAAGTGTTTAGGGAGCGTTTGATAGTGATGAGGGGTGGTTGTTTGAACGCAGACCCGTTACGGATGCAGGCAATGAGGCAGTGATTGCTGAGATCTTGGTTGAAAACAGCAGAGGTGTAATTGGAGAGCAGGATAGGATAATATCATTGAGGGTGCCCGTGTTTACGGATTTGGGGTTGTACCTGGTGGGTTCTTAGATTGTAGGATGGCCGGGGTGTTAAGCATGTCCCAGTTTAGATCACCTAGCAGCACTAGCTCTGAAGATAGATGAGGGGCAATCAGTTCACATATGGTGTCCAGAGCACAGCTGGGGGCAAAGGGTGGTCTATAGCAAGTGGCAACGGTGAGAGACTTGTTTCTGGAAAGGTGGATTTTTAAAAGTATAAGCTCGAATTGTTTGGGCACAGACCTGGATAGTAAGACAGAACTCTGCAAGCTATCTCTGCAGTAGATTGCAACACCACCCCTTTTGGCAGTTTTATCTTGTCGGAAAGTGTTATAGTTAGGGATGGAAATGTCAGGGTTTTTGGTGGGCAAGGATTCAGACACGGCTAGGACATCCAGGTTGCCAGAGTGTGCTAAAGCAGTGAATAAAACAAACTTAGGGAGGAGGCTTCTAATGTTAACACAAATAAAATCAAGGCTTTTACGGTTACAGAAGTCAGCAAATGATAGCGCCTGGGGAATGGGAGTGGAATTAGGCAATGCAGGGCCTGGAATAACCTCCACATCACCAGAGGAACAGAGGAGGAGTAGGATAAGGGTAAAGGCTAAAATAACTGAGGCATGCGTAGCCGAGTGATCATAGTGAGTGGCCTCAGTCAGCTTGCGGGCCGGGGATAGCAAGCTAACAGAAGGGCCTTGGAGGGACGTTGCGATGGAAGAAAGTCTGTTGTGGCCCCCTCGTGCTGTTACGTCGTCAGGCGGATCAGCAGGGCTCCGTGTGGTAAACCAGGCCAATTGGCAGAATAGGTATAGTGGCCAAAGAGTTTGTCTGGTGGGCCTCTTAAGCTAACAGTTCGATGTGCTCTGGACAGCTAGCAGGCCGCGGCTAGCATGCGAGCGGATGGGATTTCAGAGGGACGAAGCGATGGCTGAGCCAATTGAGAAACACCCTAACGGGTGAATCACGTCGGTGGTCCAGTCATGATGAGTTGGCGAGGGTCCCCGCCAGTTGGCAAAAAGAGGTATTGTAGTCCAAGTAGTGGCTGATGGACCTCTTTGGCTAGCCGAGAGATGGGCCTAGCAAGACTAGCTCCAGGCTAATTGGTTATTGCTTCGGGACAGTGACATTAGCCAGGAGTGGCCACTCGAATAGCAGCTAGCTAGCTGCGGTGAGCCAGGTGGGGGAAAAAATGGTTCAGAGCTTGCGGTAGGAATATGAAGAAAAATAAGTCAGAATTGCTCTGGTTTGAGTCACTCTGTGCAGACTGGCGAGTGTTGTCCGTGCTAGAGGTGGCTGATGACCGCTAGCTGACAACTAACTAGTAGCTAGTTAGCTGGCTAGCATCTGTTGGGGTTCCGGGTCAGGCGATGGTTCAGACAACGGATCAGCAGGGCTCCGTATGGTGGGTATAGTGGCCAAAGAATTTGTCCGATGGGCCTCTTAAGCTATCAGTCCGATGTACTTTAGACAGCTAGCGGGCCGTGGCTAACTAGTAGCCAGTTAGCTTTTGATGAGTTGATGAGTTCTTAAGTATAAAAATAGCAGATCCGTGCCACATTGGGTGAGGCGGGTTGCAGGAGAGCATATTCAGTCCGTAGATAGAAAGTGATATTAAAATATTAAATATATATACGAAGGAAAAACAATGTTTACAAGGGACAGGTAGGGACAAGACAAAAACACGCCCGACTGCTACGCCATCTTTAAAATAATATGATTTGATCCTGAAAGGACATCTCCTACTCTGCTCACACTCCGCTCTTAAGAGAAATGACAACTTCCAGTGACCCTGTGTCATGTCCATAGCAGGGTCGGTGAACAGGTCAATTTAACATAATTGAGTGATTTGCTTGGAAATTAAGTCTGCGGTGATGACGCACGATGCAGACTGCACACTCCACAAAGCAATGGGAGTCCACAGAGACTAGCATTGATTTAGATGAGGGGGCTATAACTTTTAAAATGAAGGGGAAAAGGAGAGTTTGCTTCAACAAAGTTACTTTTATGTTGGATATTCTCAGAGAAAACGGACCGTTTAATCTGTTGGGCTGATGACGTGTATTCCTATGGCGAACATTGGCGTTATGACACTCTGTTTGCCCCCTCTGAACTAGGCTACAATAGAACAAAAGTTAGACGAAAACGAATCCAGTATGAAGCCTTCTTGAGAGGACTATCTTTTCAGGACAGACAGAAGAAGAAGAAGAAGAAGAAGAAGAAGAAGAAGAAGAAGAAGAAGAAGAAGAAGAAGAAGAAGAAGAAGAAGAAGAAGAAGGGGATGGATGCAGTGATTGAGTATTTATTCAGGTTTTCGGCTCATTTCAGGTCCCTTATCTCCACCTCTCCACCCGAGTGATCAAATCTTTGTACCCCCATATTTCTCTCTGTCTGTCATATAATCACAGCCCAAGGATTCATGTCTGTTGTAGTGCAAAGACAAAAATAAAAATCTATAGAATGCTTACCTGGGGGGGGAGAAATTGTAATTCTGAAGAACAATAGATGGTCAGATAACATTTTCTGGGCTTGTCTGATGATGTTTTGCTAAAAAGGTTTTCTGCAGGGAATGATGATGTCTCAGATGCTATTTGATCCCATCTACCCTAAATTAGACTGAATCCTCACTGGTCATCTACCATCTAGGGTAAGGGTACTCTCAAAAAACGCAGAACAAATATATTGCGTAATTGCATCAGATGTTCGATTAAGGACTGGATTCAATCCGTGTCGTGGAAGTATTGCGGAAGATCATTGTTAAAAAGTAAATGTGGCCTCCCGGGTGGCGCAGTGGTCTAAGGTACTGCATCGTAGTGCTAGCTGTGCCACCAGAGACTCTGGGTTTGAGCCCAGGCTCTGTCGTAACCGGCCGCGACCGGGAGGTCCATGGGGCGACGCACAATTGGCCCAGTGTCGACCGGGTTAGAGAGGGTTTGGCCGGTAGGGATATCCTTGTCTCATTGCACACTAGCGACTCCTGTGGCAGGCCGGGCGCAGTGCACGCTAATCAGGTCGCCAGGTGCACGGTGTTTCCTCCGACACTTTGGTGTGGCTGGCTTCCAGATTGGATGTGCACTGTGTTAAGAAGCAGTGCAGCTTGGTTGGGTTGTGTATCGGAGGATGCATGGCTCTCGACCTTCGTCTCTCCCGAGTCCGTACGGGAGTTGTAGAGATGAGACAAGACAGTAGCTACTAACAACTGGACCCCATGAAAAAGGGGGTAAAAACAGTAAATGTAATTTCCAGTTGAGCAGCGCTTACCATGATTGAAGGCTCAGCGAATGCAGGAAAAGCCTTTAAACTGAGCTGTAATAAGTATCTTCGCGATACGGATTGAATCCAGACCTTCTGAAAGAAACAATACTAGAACTGGTAGCGTAAGTAGGACGGGAGCTCCACCCCCTTTCTTTGCAATTTATGGGCAAGTCTATCAAATTCAAAAGATGCAAAATCATGATTTGTCCAAATCTTTGCACGAGAACAAAGTTCCTCGTTAGTCGTCGCATCCCAGAACAATACCTAGCTTCAACCACAACCCTCTATAACCTCAACTATAGCTCCAACCCTAATTCTAATCCTAATTCTAATCCCACATCCCAGTTCAACCTTAACCCTCACCTCAACCACAACAATATAACCCTAGCTTCATGTTCACATCCCAGTTCAACCTTAACTCTAGCCTTAACCACAACAATATAACCCTAGCTTCAACCACAACCCTCTATAACCTCAACTATAGCTCCAACCCTAATTCTAATCCTAATTCTACATCCCAGTTCAACCTTAACCCTAACCTCAACCACAACAATATAACCCTAGCTTCATGTTCACATCCCAGTTCAACCTTAACCCTCACCTCAACCACAACAATATAACCCTAGCTTCATGTTCACATCCCAGTTCAACCTTAACCCTCACCTCAACCACAACAATATAACCCTAGCTTCAACCACAACCCTCCATAACCTCAACTATAGCTCCAACCCTAATTCTAATCCTAATTCTAATCCCACATCCCAGTTCAACCTTAACCCTCACCTCAACCACAACAATATAACCCTAGCTTCATGTTCACATCCCAGTTCAACCTTAACCCTCACCTCAACCACAACAATATAACCCTAGCTTCATGTTCACATCCCAGTTCAACCTTAACCCTCACCTCAACCACAACAATATAACCCTAGCTTCATGTTCACATCCCAGTTCAACCTTAACCCTAACCTCAACCACAACAATATAACCCTAGCTTCAACCACAACCCTCTATAACCTCAACTATAGCTCCAACCCTAATTCTAATCCTAATTCTAATCCCGTCACCACCACCAAATAGGGCTCCCCTGCCTCCCGAATTCTCTATATAACTCCCTGTCACAAAACTATAATAATCACTGGAGGATTTTCCTTTAAACAGAAGTGAATCTTAGACCATCTCTCAAAAGTTGAAAGGGCTGAAAAGGAGACAGGACGAGCGAGGACAATGTGGCGAGGCAATAAATCTCTTTGCGGATTGGTGCTCCAGCACGGGCATGGCATTTTGGAAAGAATTTACTAATTTTTTTCTAGGTTTATTTTTACTTAAAGGTATTTGGGTACATCTTCCCATTCTAAATAAACTAATATGGTATCTTAATGACTTACAGCTTATTAGCGTACACCTAATATGTTCCCCCTGTTGATGATGCTCAACTAGGTTGGTCATTAAAACTCGTTTTTCAACCACTCCACAAATTTCTTGTGACACAAGTCATTTTTCCAACAAATGTTTACAGACAGATTATTTCACTTATAATTCACTGTATCACAATTCCAGTGGGTCAGAAGTTTACATACACTAAGTTGACTGTGCCTTTAAACAGCTTGGAAATTTCCAGAAAATGATGTCAAGTTCTCAGAAACTTCTGATAGGCTAATTGACATCATTTGAGTCAATTGGAGGTGTACCTGTGGATGCATTTCAAGGCCTACCTTCAAACTCAGTGCCTCTTTGCTTGACATCATCGGTTGAAAATCAAAAGAAAAATCAAAAGAAAGAAAATTGTAGACATCCACGAGACTGGTTCATCCTTGGGAGCAATTTCCAAACACCTGAAGGTACCACGTTCTGCTGTAAAAACAATAGTTTGTTAACAAGAAATTTGTGGAGCGGTTGAAAAACTAGTTTTAATATCTCCAACCTAAGTGTCTGTAAACTTCCGACTTCAACTGTTCAAATGGATAGGCTACCCTCACATATCTGAAATGACATGATCAACTTATGTTTATTGATCGTGAAGCATGCAGTAACTTGCTGTATAACTCTGATGATAGAGATAAATGTGGAAATGTGTATTTCTGATTATGCTCTTCATGAAGTGATGATATTAAAACAAAATAGTTGAACCATTTATGTAACAATCCCTTAAAAACACTAAGTAGTTGTCAATCGTTTTAGCGGAGCTTGTGACGCATAAATACATTTGTTCACTGCATTAAAAATAAATAAATATCTCTGAATCCCCAAATCATGTCACTACACAACACCAATGGGACAACCCAATTTGAGAGCCCTCAGCAGTAGTTTATACAAAGTATACAAATACATACATATAAAGGCCTAACGTGTTTTGTTATTAATTAACAGTTGTGTATTATGTGTCACGATTTTGTCATTTGAACGTTTTTTTACATGGTGCCAAAGGGACAACATTTACCACCACAATCCAGGAATGATCCGCCTACACATTCTAGTTCATTGTTAAACGTCCAGGTTGATGCCAGATAGGTACATGTACCAACTACCAAGTAAGTATATCACAGGTTAAAAGGAAGAATAACCTAAATCAGACAGTAACGGAAACAATCAGGGGGGTCATTATAGGTCATTATCTATAAAACATCCCAATAGGGAGCAGAGCGTTCGGTTTGACTGCTCGGGGGCATATTGACGTGATCTGTTATTAGCTAGCTAGCCAATTTGATGTCAATCAATGTAGCCTTTCAGCAGCAATCGTGATTGGACACTTAAAAACAATGTTGACAAGGGGATGTTAGCTAACTAGGTACCACTATACACTCACGTGCCAGTTTATTAGGTACACCCATCTAGTACCGGGTCAGACCCACCCCTTTGCCTCCAGAACAGCCTGAATTCTTTGGGGCATTCTACAAGGTGTTGGGCCATGCTGACGCGATGGTATCTAGCCATTGCTGCAGATTGGACGGCAGTATATGCACCTTTCATCTGATCCCAAAGATAATCTATTGGGTTGAAGTCTGGGGATTGAGCAGGCTACTCAAGTAAACTAAATTCACTGTCATGTTCCAGGCGATGTTTTTCCAATTGTGGTCATCGCGTGCCCACTGGAGCAGCTTCTTCTTGCTTTTAGCTGATAGGAGTGGAACCCGGTGTGGTCGCCTGCTGGTCGCCTGCTCCCATCCGCGACAAGGACAGAGGAGATGTCGTTTTGCACACCACTGTGTACTGCACCGTTAGTTGTCTGTTTTGGCCCGCCTGTTAACTTGCACAATTCCTGCCAATTTCCTTCAACCTGTCATCAATGAGCTTTTTCTTGCCCACAGGACCACAGCTGACTGGATGTTTTTGGTTTGTCGCACCATTCTCAGTAAACTCTAGACATTGTCGTGCGGGAAAAGCCGAGGAGGCTGGCCGTTTCTGAGATACTGGATCCAGCGCACTTGTCACCAACGATCATACCACGCTCAACGGTGCCTAGGTCCATTCTAACATTCTATCGATCAGTAACTGAATGCCTCGATGCCTGTCTGCCTGCTGCATATAATAAGCCACGGCCACGTGACTCACTGTCTATAGGAGCGATCAATTTTCGGGAACGGGATGGTGTACCTAATAAACTAGCCGCTGAGTGTATCTTTATTCAACTACACAACGTTTCTACCAGTAGCTTGCAATGTGAACATTACCAGCTAACAAACAGTACATCCTCAAACGCGCCCTTCTGCTGCTTGACAGGCAGAGCCCACAAAGGATGGGAAATAACCTAAACCATAGTTGTCAGGTATAGTTCATTTGATCACTCAAATATCCAGTTAATGGTGGCCAATATTGAGAGACATTGTCAGGCTACCCTCACGTATCTGAAGTGACATGATCAACTGATGCAGTTACTGCTGTATAACTCTGATGATAGAGCGACTGTAAATGGGCGCAATTGTCTTGCATGGAGGAATCGGAACTGTGTATTTCTGATTTATGCTTTTCGAGAGGGGATGATATTACAACCAAATAGTTAACATTTATTTAACAATCCCTTGAAAATGGAACACAGTTGTCAATGATTTTAGCGGAGCTGGGGGTCTCCAATCGAATGCTCTGCACCTTAGTGTGACGTTTTATTGATAATGACCTATTGTTGGCTACCTGTGATTCTCATCAGTAGGCCTAATGATTATGTCACATTAGGCCATTATTGACAGTGTGTCTGCTGGGTGAAGATAAGGAGGAATTGAGCTTTTTTAATATCCTCTCTCCCTCTCTTCCTTCTCTTACTAACTCTGTTTCCCTCCCTCTCTCTCCCTCCCTCCCTCCCTCGCACCCTCCCCCTGACTTTTCACTGGGTTGAACTCAGAAATAGAGAATCGTCTAGAGCATAGCCTAATGCTCTAAACATGTCATCCATCACCATTTGGAGCATGTGGAAACAGGGGAGTGTGTTCCGGTGAGTGTGTGCGTCTGCGTGTGTGGATGTAACACCTACTGTTCACAGGTGTTATTGAGATGACTGAGCGTAATGTTAACGCAGAGCGATGAACCAACCAGAACACACAGAAAGAGTCATTTGGAATGAGCCATCTGCAGTGGCAAGCTGTCTGTCTCTTTTAGGTCGGTTTTCAATGACAAATGCGAGCTGTAACATATGAATCAGCTCAAAATAATGTACCAAATGCTTCCGTTACCTTGTGTTGTGTACAACACAGGGTCTCAGTCACTGTGGATGGAGGAGCTACAGCTGCCTACTGGTGATGAACTATTGAGTGTACACTGGAGATGGAAAGTTAGGCCTCTACAGAGAAAATAAATTGTTTCAGTAGAAAATACTTCAGTTTCGTAAGTTGTAAAACAGAGGCTGTTGTGTATCTATACAGAAGGTATAAAACGGTAGGAACACCTTTCCATGACAGACTGACCAGGTGAATCCAGGTTTAAGCTAGGGTATGAACCCTTATTGATGTAACTTGTCAAATCCACTTCAGTCAGTGTAGATGAAGAGGAGGAGGCAGGTTAAAGAAGGATTTTTAAGCCTTGAGACATCTGATTGTGTACAGTATATGTGCCATTCGAATGGGCAAGACAAAAGATTTAAGTGCCTTTGAACGGGGGTATGGTAGCAGGTGCTAGGTGCACCGGTTTGAGTGTGTCAAGAACTGCAAAGCTGCTGGGGTTTCCACGCTCAACAGTTTCCCTTGTGTATCAAGAATGGTCCTCGACTCAACATGGGCCAGCATCCCTGTGGAACGCTTTCAACACCTTGTAAAGTCCATGCCCTGATGAATTGAGGCTGTTCTGAGGGCAAAAGGGGGTGCAACTCAATATTAAGAAGGTGTTCCTAATGTTTTGTACACTCAGTGTCTATAGGACATGCACTTTGCCTTCAAACCCCACGAATTGCCCTCAGTACACTTTAGAAGGAAGAGCCCATGTTATGATGTGTCATTGTAGTTTAAAAGACCAGGTTGTGGAAATGTCAGCTTCTATTTATCAGCTCCCCTGATCTGCCTGTCTGTCTGCCCACTAACAGACCAGGTTGTGGAAATGTCAGCTTCCATTTATCAGCTCCCGTGATCTGCCTGTCTGTCTGCCCACTAACAGACCAGGTTGTGGAAATGTCAGCTTCTATTTATCAGCTCCCCTGATCTGCCTGTCTGTCTGCCCACTAACAGACCAGGTTGTGGAAATGTCAGCTTCTATTTATCAGCTCCCCTGATCTGCCTGTCTGTCTGCCCACTAACAGACCAGGTTGTGGAAATGTCAGCTTCTATTTATCAGCTCCCGTGATCTGCCTGTCTGTCTGCCCACTAACAGACCAGGTTGTGGAAATGTCAGCTTCCATTTATCAGCTCCCGTGATCTGCCTGTCTGTCTGCCCACTAACAGACCAGGTTGTGGAAATGTCAGCTTCCATTTATCAGCTCCCGTGATCTGCCTGTCTGTCTGCCCACTAACTTACTCTCAGGGAATTATTTCCCGGACCAGCACCCCTATTACGACCCTTTGCCCCCCTCTCCCTCGATTCCACTGTCCTTATACCACTCCAGAGGGGCACAAGGGGTTGCAGGGTGAGGGAGGAGGTGAGGTGTAAGAAACGGCCCCTTTGACCCTTTCGGTCAGGATTAAACACCTTGTAGTCCATGCCCTGACAAATTTTATTTCACCTTTATTTAACCAGGTAAGCCAGTTGAGAACCAAGTTCTCATTTGCAACTATGACCTGGCCAAGATAAAGAAAAGCAGTGCGACACAAACAACAACACATAGTTACACATAAACAAACGTACAGTCAATAACCCCCAAAAAAAGAAAAATAGAAAAATCTATGTACAGTGTGTGCAAATGTAGAAGAGTAGGGAGGTAGGCAATAAATAGGCCCTAGAGGCTAAAATAATTACAATTTAGCATTAATAATGGAGTGATAGATGTGCAGATGATGATGTGCAAGTAGAGATACTGGAGTGAAAAGAGCAAGAGGGTAAGTAATAATATGGGGATGAGGTAGTTGGGTGGGCTATTTACAGATTAGCTGTGTACAGGTACAGTGATCGATAAGCTGCTCTGACAGCTGATGCTTAAAGTTAGAGAGGGAGATATAAGTGATTTTTGCAATTCATTCCAGTCATTGACAGCAGAGAACTGGAAGGAAAGGCGGCCAAAGTGTTGGCTTTGGGGATGACCAGTGCAATATACCTGCTGGAGCTTCGGCTACGGGTGGGTGTTATTATCGTGACCAGTGAGCTAAGGCAGGACTTTACCTAGGAAAGACTTATAGATGACCTGGAGTCAGTGGGTTTGGCAACGGATATGTAGTGAGGGCCAGCCAACGAGGGCATATAGGTTGCAGTGGTGGGTAGTATATGGGGCTTTGGTGATAAAACGAATGGCACTGTGATAGACTGCATCCAGTTTGCTGAGTAGAGTATTGGGGGCTATTTCGTAAATGACATCGCCGAAGTCAAAGATCGGTAGGATAGTCAGTTTTACAAGGGTATGTTTGGCAGCATGGGTGAAGGAGGCTTTGTTACGAAATAGGAAGCCGATTCTAGATTTAATTTTGGATTGGAGATGCTTAATGTGAGTCTGGAAGGAGAGTTTACAGTCCAAAATACTAGGTATTTGTAGTTGTCCACATACTCTAGGTCAGAACCGTCCAGAGTAGTGATGCTAGTCGGGCGGGCAGGTGCGAGCGGCAATCAGTTGAAAAGCATGAACTTAATTTTACTAGCATTTAAATGCAGTTGGAGAACTCAGAAGCTCGTTTGGAGGTTTGTTAACACAGTGTCCAAAGAAGGGTGCAAGATGCAGTAGATGGTATCGTGTACAGTATATACATATGAGATGAGTAATGTAGGGTATGTAAACATTATATAAAGTGGCATTGTTTAAAGTGGCGAGTGATACATTTTTAACATGTATGACAGCAGCCACTCAATGTTAGTGGTGGCTGTTTAACAGTCCGATGGCCTTGAGAAAGAAGCTGTTTTTCAGTCTCTCGGTCCCTGCTTTGATGCACCTGTACTGACCTCGCCTTCTGGATCATAGCGGGTGAACAGGCAGTGGCTCGGGTGGTTGTTGTCCTTGATGATCTTTATGGCCTTCCTGTGACATCAGGTAGTGTAGGTGTCCTGGAGGGCAGGTAGTTTGCCCCTGGTGATGCGTTGTGCAGACCTCACTACCCTCTGGAGAGCCTTACGGTTGTGGGCGGAGCAGTTGCCATACCAGACGGTGATACAGCCTGACAGGATGCTCGCGATTGTGCATCTGTAAAAGTTTGTGAGTGCTTTTGGTGACAAGCCGAATTTCTTCAGCCTCCTGAGGTTGAAGAGGCGCTGCTGCGCCTTCTTCACCACGCTGTCTGTGTGGGTGGACCAATTCAGTTTGTTGATGATGTGTACACAGAGGAACAGAGGAACTCACTACTCTCTCCACTGCTGTCCCGTCGATGTGGATTGGGAGGTGCTCCCTCTGCTGTTTCCTGAAGTCCACGATCATCTCCTTTGTTTTGTTGACGTTGAGTGTGAGGTTATTTTCCTGACACCACACTCCGAGGGCCCTCACCTCCTCCCTGTAAGCCGTCTCTTCGTTGTTGGTAATCAAGCCTAACATTCAAGTGCCGTCTGCAAACTTGATGATTGAGTTGGAGGCGTGCATGGCCACGCAGTCGTGGGTGAACAGGGAGTACTGGAGAGAGCTCAGAACACACCCTTGTGGGGCCCCAGTGTTGAGGATAAGCGGGGTGGAGATGTTGTTACCTACCCTCACCAACTGGGGGCGGCCCTTCAGGAAGTCCAGTACCCTGTTGCACAGGGCGGGGTCGATACCCAGGTTCTCGAGCTTGATGACGAGTTTGGAGGGTACTATGGTCTTAAATGCTGAGCTGTAGTTGATGAACAGCATTCTCATGTAGGTATTCCTCTTGTCCAGGGCAGTGTGCAGTGTGGTTGGGATTGCGACGTCTGTGGACCTATTGTGGCGGTAAGCAAATTGAAGTGGGTCTAGGGTGTCAGGTAGGGTGGAGGTGATATGGTCCTTGACTAGTCTCTCAAAGCACTTCATGATGACGGAAGTGAGTGCTACAGGGCGGTAGTCATTTAGCTCAGTTACCTTAGCTTTCTTGGGAACAGGAACAATGGTGGCCCTCTTGAAGCATGTGGGAACAGCTGACTGGGATAAGGATTGATTGAATATGTCCGTAAACACACCAGCCAGCTGGTCTGCGCATGATCTGAGGACGCGGCTGGGGATGCCGTCTGGGCCTGCAGCCTTGCGAGGGTTAACACATTTAAATGTTTTACTCACGTCGGCTGCAGTGAAGGAGAGTCTGCAGGTTTTGGTAGCGGGCCGTGTCAGTGGCACAGTGGTCCTCAAAGCGAGCAAAGAAGTTCACCTTGCCCTGGTTAAAAGCAGTGGTTCGCGCTTTCAGTTTCGCTGCCATCAATCCACGGTTTCTTGTTTGGGAATGTTTTAATAGTTGCTGTGGGTACGACATCGCCAATGCACTTGCTAATGAACTCGCTCACAGAATCAGCGTATTCGTCAATGTTGTTGTTTGACGCAATGCTGAACATATCCCAATCCACGTGATCAAAGCATTCTCGAAGCGTGGAATCAGATTGGTCGGACCAGCGTTGAACAGACCTGAGAGCGGGAGCTTCCTGTTTTAGTTTCTGTCTATAGGCTGGAAGTAGCAAAATGGAGTCGTGGTCAGCTTTTCCGAAAGGAGGGCAGGGCCTTATATAAGTCACAGAAGTTAGAATAACTGTCATGCCCTGACCTTAGAGCTTTTTATGTGTCTATTTTGGTTTGGTCAGGGTGTGATTTGGTTGGGCATTCTATGTTCCTTTTTCTATGTTTTTGTATCACTTTATGTGTATGGTTCTCAATCAGGGACAGCTGTCTATCGTTGTCTCTGATTGGGAAACATACTTAGGTAGCTTTTCCCCACAGGGTTTTGTGGGTAGTTCATTTCTGTTTAGTGTTCTGCACCTTTCAGGACGGTTTCGGTTATTCCCTTTGATACTTTGTTATTAGTGTTCAGTTTTAATAAAGAAAGCATGAACACTTACCACGCTGCCCTTTGGTCCGATGATAGAATTTAGGGAGTCTTGTTTTCAGATTAGCCTTGTTAAAATCCCTAGCTACAATGAATGCAGCCTGACGTTGCTCTTATATCCAGTAGTTCCTCCCAACTGTATGTAATAAAAACATAAGATTACCTGGGGTACCTGACCGCGGCAGCTTTCCAATCTTTGGGGATAAGAAAGAGAGGTTGAATTGGCTAGTAACAATTTCAGCTGATAATTTTAGAAGAGAGGGTCCAGATTGTCTACCCGAGCTAATTTGTAGGCATCCAGATTTTGCAGCTCTTTCAGAACATCAGCTGTCTGGATTTGGGTGAAGGAGAAGCTGGGAGGGGGTTGGGCAAGTTTCTGCAGGGGGTGCTGAGATGTTGGCGGGGGTAGGGGTAGCCAGGTGGAAAGCATGGCCAGCTGTAGAAAAATGCTTATTGAAATGATCGATTGTCATAGATTTATCGGTGGTGACAGTGTTTCATAGCTTCATTGCAGTGGGCAGCTGGGAAGAGGTGCTCCTTATTCTCCATGGACCTTAGTGTCCCAAAATGTTTTGTAATTAGTGCTACAGCACGCACATTTCTGTTTGAAAAAGCTAGCGTTAGCTTTCCTAACTGACTGAGTATATTGAAGCTGTTCTGGGGGTGAAAGGTGGGTGCAACTCAATATTACGAAGGTGTTCCTAATGATTTGTACACTCAGTGTTTACCCAGAGCAGTGATGTGCAGGAGGGAGGGGGAGGGCTAGTAAGTGGGATAACAGGTAGTTAGTGAGAGAAGCAGTGAGCTTGTTGGGCTCATGGCCCAACACACGAGACGAGACTCCTGTCTAAGAAGAGCTGATTACAGTACAGTCTGTCTCTGCTAGATTCTCTCTCTCTCTCTTCTCTCTCCTCTTTGCTCAGCTGATGAAAGTGCTGAAAAGGCGTTTCTGTGTTTATATTAGAATCTCAGGAGTCAGGAACTCTGAATTTACAGAATGAATTTGTTTCTTTTCCACTCTCGAAGCACACGTTGTGAATATTTGTCTGATGCTGCGAGGTGCAGTGCATTGTGATTTGAAGATTCTGCATAGAGATTAAAAGATGTGTGTGTGTGTGTGCGTGTGTGTGTGAATTTCATAGAACTACACTATTCATTTTTCAAACCAGGTCTAACTGAGGGTTATTTTCATTGTGAAGTACTTTGGGAGAATAGAATCAATTTTACATGGCCTAAATTCCCTGCAGCATCTCCGACGTCCCTAGACTCCTTACACAAAACATTTTCAGGAAATGGATATCTCTTCATCCGAAAGTAATGCTAAAGTACCACCAGAGTTTCTCGTACATTTACGACCCAATAATTGATTTACTTTCTCTTAATATTTTATACAGACTGCGGTGCTTCTTGCACTACAACAGATCCCAAAATAATCTTTTCCTTACATCCCTCTCTCTTTTCCTCCCTCCCTCACCTGCTTTGTCAGCTCCCTCCTTCTCTTTAGAGGCCATTTCTCCAAATGAGGAGACCAGGCAGGGAGAAACAAGAGAAGCGGAAGAGCAAGACAGGAACCCGTGCAATTCTAAAACTGCTGACCTTTATCCTTTGTGTTTTCTCTCTCTTTCTTTATTCTCTCCGGTAAACAATTAAATGTGGATCAGGAGTGAAGGTTCACCATCCCCTCGCAATCAGCCCTTCCCGTCTGCTGACGTGGGGGTTTGGTCCCCCCCACCCCGTTCCCCCAGGTGCCCCCCGTTGGCTTAGCTATACCGCAACACTGAAAACAGCCTTTGATCTGAATTGACTGTGTGCATTGCTGCCTGGTATACAAAGCTTTGTGATGAAATGAGTGCTGTAGTGTAAATCCGGTCCAAGTTGATCAAAGACTTTTTACGCTTTGATATATTTGCCCCTTGGGATTTGATCGGCCATCTTGGTCATTGTTTATAACAGAACTGGAATGGTTCACTTTAAATATGCATTGGTTTAGGTAAAAATCTGTCGTTCTGCCCATGAGCAAGGCAGATAACCCACAGTTCCCAGGGCACCGAAGACGTGGATGTCGATTAAGGCAGCCCTCCGCTCCTCTCTGATTCAGAGGGGTTGGATTAAATGTGGAAGACACATTTCAGTTGAATGCATTCAGTTGTACAACTGACTAGGTATCCCCCTTTCCCTTATTCATCAGTTTCTACTAATGTTTGGTGGGTTATGGTTGTGAATATCAATTCCACATGTGTTTCTGCTGGAAACGGACAGTTTGGGCAGTATGATGTACAAATCCACTCTTTGGAGATTTCTCATTATGAATGGTAAGCAGAGCAGCAAAACAGAGATCCAGTGGGTCTGTCTGTATTGGAGTTGTTGCACTGAATTATAATGATTAGGTTAATAATGGGGGCCTCAAGGAAGAAAATGGGCCGGTGTGTTAGAAATGCCAGGGCTGATTTCTGGTCCCAGTCTGCCCCTGGTTCCACTTCTTTGTTTTGCTGCTCTGCTTACCATTCATAATGAGACATCTCTGATGAGTGGATATGTACATCATAGAGTTGTTTTTCGTCCCTGGCTTTTTCTCATTTGCACTTCACATAATTTCCCTCTTTCACATAGGGGGAGTGTTTACTTGCTTGGAATGCTAACTAATGCTGTTTTCTACAGTTTGAGTTTCACCCAACCTCCACTTCCTTCATCATCCTAATCTCCTGTTGCACCCCAATGCAGCGAGGCTGAGCCTTGCTCCGATCATTCCACGTCCCTTTCCCAGTATTACACACACATTGTAAATGATTAACCTCGAGTGAATTATCACCCTCCTCCAGCTGTGCTCCTCAGCCCCAAATAGAATTTTGATCTGTGTTCATCAATTATCCGATGAGCGGCTTGTCGCCCCAACCCTACCCATCCCGTCCATGGTGTCCGCTCGCGTTCTTCAAGAACTCGATCAGTAGCCATAGAATTGCAGGGGATTAGCTATCTCTCTCAGAGCAGGAGAGCCGAGTGCTGTCAAGTTCATTTAAAGGTGGGGGAAATAGGTCTTTCAAATGCAAGTGATTTTCATGCCGTCTTTCTTGCCTTTGACCGATGTCCTATTGATTGGCACAAATCACGGTCAAAAAGAAAACCCTTCTTGTTGGACAAAAAGCAAACGTTTTTTTAAACCATTACGCTGTTAACCCTCAGGAAATGACGGAAGTCCAGAGAGGACATATAACAAATTAGCTCGTTATGTCGAGATCACGAGAGAAACTCTCTAGGATATTAATAATAATTTAACCGCGACGTCATAGTTAACCAGTTGCCGTATGACTCGACAAATATCTATTAGAGCAAATCTGTTGTAAGTAGCCATGTGCTCCTCCATTTCAGGCCGGGGTCTTATCAAAGCTTCAGCAATTACAGGCAAGCAATGGCAAACTGAGGAATTACAAACAAACTGCATGTGTTACGGTATGCAGTCCTTTAGCACCACATTTTGGCTGAAATGACAAATAGACTGTAGCCTACATGAAGTGTAGGAGTATTTAGAAACCACAAGTGATCCCCTTCACCTGTTCTTCTATTTCTATGTGCTACTTGTTAATTGCTGTATGTGACTGTGTTTTTGCTGCTATTGACAGGCCAACTTACCTGTTAAAACTATTAAAGAGATTCAAGTGATTGGTAGTCTGGTAAACTTTGGTAAACGTTCATTGGTAGTCTGCAACCACAGGCCTCAATATTAACTTTTCTTGCACTGAACATTCCATATTTAATCCATTTAAAATGGATGGGCAACCACATGTTAATGTCTTTAAAATTGGAATGTGTTGGAGCCAAAATTGGAAGCCATCTATAGCAGACAGACATAATGCCATTTTTTTGCCTGAGTTTGATCAAAATCAAAGGCATTGATCCACCATTGGCTCTGCTGCTTTAGCCATACCGTCAATCTATCCACTCCTCTTCATTTGACTAGGCAAGTCAGTTAAGAACAAATTCTTATTTTCAATTACAGCCTAGGAACAGTGGGTTAACTGCCTGTTCAGGGGCAGAACGACAGATTTGTACCTTGTCAGCTCAGGGGTTTGAACTTGCAACCTTCCGGTTATTAGTCCAACGCTCTAACCACTAGGCTACCCTGCCACCCCATAGAGGTTATCTCATGATAAAACAACTTTTGTACTTTGTTGAAGCACCTTTGGCAGCGATTACAGCCTGGAGTCTTCTAGGGTATGAAGCTACAAGCTTGGCACACCTGTATTTGGTGAGTTTCTCGCATTCTCTGCAGATCCTCTCAAGCTCTGTCAGGTTGGATGGGGAGCGTTGCTGCACAATTATATTCAGGTCTCTCCAGAGATGTTTGATCAGGTTCAAGTCCAGGCTCTGGCTGGGCCACTCAAGGACATTCAGACTTGTTCCGAAGCCACTCCTGCGTTTTCTTGGCTGCGTGCTTAGGGTCGTTGTCCTGTTGGAAGGTGAACCATTGCTCCGTTCATCTTTGCCTCTCTCCTGACTAGTCTCCTAGTCCCTGCCACTGAAAGAAATGCCCACAGCATGATGCCAGGTTTCCTCCAGATGTGACGCTTGGCATTCAGGCCAAAGAGTTCAATCTTGGTTTCATCAGTCCAGAGAATCTTTTTTCTCATGGTCTGAGAGTCTTTAGGTGCAATTTGGCAAACTCCAAGTGGGCTGTCATGTGCCTTTTACTGAGGAGTGGTTTATGTCTGGCCACTCTACCATAAAGGCCTGATTGGTGGAGAGCTGCAGAGATGTAAATAAGGCAATAACATTTCTAAAAACCTGTTTCCGCTTTATCATTATGGGGTATTGTGATGTCATTATGGGGTATTGTGATGTCATTATGGGGTATTGTGATGTCATTATGGGGTATTATGTGTAGATTGATGCAGAAATATTTATTTAATTCATTTTAGAATACGGCTGTAATGTCATCAAATGTGGAAAAAGTCAAGGGGTCTGACTACTTTCCGAAGGCACTGGATCAATCCTCTGGAGTAAGCAACAGGAGAATCACCTTTAGTTTCCCCTGTTGCAGTAAAAGAAAAAGGAAATATGAGAATTGCAGAATGATCTCCAAGCCCATTTTCTGAGTGAATAACCACATATTGTTTTGAATTATTCAACAGATTGGTTTTAGCCAGACACCAACTAAAGACCTTAAGCTGATGAGGCTAATGAGCAAAATTGTGTAAATCTTTTTTCATCCATGGAAAGTCCAGTTCAATTAAATACACACAAGTCAATTCATGCATTTTATTACAATGCTTCAAATTTGTGACAAGTAAGCAAGATCCCAATTTCCCATAGCAACTAAAATCACAAAATATAAACAGAGTATTGTATGGATTTGATGTGGAAAACAAAATGTATCCCCACGAAAAGGGTGAAGCAAAATCGTTATTGTACAAGACAAGACATAAAGGCATTTCATATAAACTGATACACAACTGCAGTTAAAGTCTTGCTGAGGTTGGTGTTTCATTGAGTTTAGTATTATCTCATTCACATCCTGAGAGGGAGGGATAGTCCTCTTTCCTCTGCCTACTTAACCCCGGTACTGAACACCACGGGACACCAACCCTTACCTAACACCTGCCAACTCTGTTCGTCAACAACAGAAAATATGTGACATCACAAACGAGAAAGGATGAGCGAAAGAAAGAGTGTAGCTTGGTCCTCACCCACACAATGGCCCAATTCAGCCATCCTATTGACTTCAGCCACATACTGTAACAGTCAGTTCTAGTGCAAAGTCATCCTGACTCAGTGTAATCGTAACTCCTGTTAGCTCCCCTGCTGCAGTCCACCAGCGGCCATTCCCTCACTGCCAAATGACATCATTCAGATGACTAGTTGGACAGAGAGAGGAATTTCATTTTGCGTGCGTCGCCACGTGGCTGATGAAAGAGAGGAGGAGCCTATGATGATAGGAGAGGAGGAGCCTATGATGATAGGAGGCAGCTTTGAAAGAGAAGAGAGAGTGGACAAATCCTCATGCACTCTTTACAATCAAAGGCTTCTACATCCTTAACTTCAAGTGGAAAATACAATAATATCATACAATTTAAGAGCCGGGGGGGGTCATCCGGTTCTGTTTCAGAGAGTCACACAGAGTCAGCAGGGAGAGCTGCACTGGGAGCCCTGCATGTGTTACTGTAAAGCGGTCCTGAAGTATACCGTGTCTCTGTTGTATAAGACTTTGGAGTAGCTGCCTGCTGCAGTCCACATGATCCTGGAGGGGTTTGGGGGTCCACCCCACACCCTCACCCCGTGGTCAGGTCTGAGTCGGGGGGTTCCAGGCTCTCAGCGATGTCCTCCAACTCGTCCAGCAGCTCTGAGAAGGAGGGTCTCCGAAACGCATCCATCTGAGCCACAAGACAACAAGCGTTAGCTTCTGCAGTCTTTCTCACACTCTTGTCATTGAGGTGGATTCTAATTACCATGTTCAGATGCTGTCAAAGTGCATTCTAGCGCTACGCACAGAAACACAGACGGTGCGCCTTTTAAATGGAATTTTCCAGACGATCACGGAGATCGCCTTCATGATAAAAGCTGCGGATATTGGCTCAAACTTAAATCACTTTAAAAGGGACACCTAAATAATTGGTCGGTCCCCTCCCCTCCCCTCCAGTCCACACTGACCAGACAGCAGTTGGCTGACAGCTCCAGGATGTGTCGTGGACAGCCCTGCACCATCTTACTGAAGGCCTCCATGTCTAGACCATAGTCCTGCAGAGAGAACCAACACGATGTCGAATGCATTGTACACCATTTGTACAACATGTGTGTGTATGGGGCCATAGATTATCACTAAGTAGTTACAGGTTAGAGAGCTAGATCAGATAACCAATGTCATGGCAAACAAGGTAAGTTATGAGACCACAACTATTGCTGTGGGCTACTGTTCACCCCACGTTTGATATTCTGCCGAATTTGCAGAACAAGTACTGTGACTAACACCTTGCGGTCCTCCCACTTCCAATGACAAATGTCACAAAACATAACACATTTAAGTGAAACCTCAACGAGCACATTAAAGTCTCTCTCTACTCCCGGTTTCGACAGACAGGGACAATGTCACTGTCACTAATGGTGCTATCAAGTCACTAGACTTGTGGATGTGTGTGTGGATGTGTTCAACTATACTTGTGGGGACCACAGGAAGAGTTAACAAACCAACATTTGACCAACTGGGGACATTTTGTTGGTCCCCACAATGTCAAATGCTACTTCTGGGGGGGTTAAGGTTCGAGTGAATGTTAGAATTAGGCTTAAGGTTCGTTTTAGGGTTTTCGAACTAGGGTTAGGGTTAGGTTTTTGTGTTCATGTTAGGGTACAGGTTGTGTTTAAGGGTTAAGGAAGTGTGTGTGGTTGTGCGCCAGTGTATTCGTGTGTTTTGTGTTCATGTTAGGGTACAGGTTGTGTTTAAGGGTTAAGGAAGTGTGTGTGGTTGTGCGCCAGTGTATTCGTGTGTTTTGTGTTCATGTTAGGGTACAGGTTGTGTTTAAGGGTTAAGGAAGTGTGTGTGGTTGTGCGCCAGTGTATTTGTGTGTTTTGTGTTCACCCGTGTTCTGGGAAGGATCTCAGGATCTGCTGGGATCCGGCCTAGAATCTCACACAGCATGATCCCAAAAGAGAATACGTCCACCTGGAGAAAAAGCAGTTATCTTGTTTACTCAAGTCCTACTTCCATTATTACTACATGTGTTAAATGAAGGTTAAATAGACAGTAAAAAGCAGTGTACTAAACTGGGATGCAGAGAGTGTGTGTAGGCTACCAACCTTGCGGTCGTAGGGTTCCCCTCGGAGCATCTCGGGGGCCATCCAGAAGGCAGATCCCACCAGAGACATCTTCCTCTCGGGGTCGTTGACTGGCAGTTCCATCATCACCTCTCTGGCCAGACCAAAGTCTGTCACCACCGCCTCCCTGCCCCGATACGTCTCCCGGATCAGACAGTTCTGAACACACAAATGTTCAGACAACAGTTTAAATATATATATATATACATACAGTATGTGACAAAATATGCAAGTATAGTGTAGAGAATCATTCTCTAGAATTAACCTGGTGTACAGAACCGAAAGTAAAAAAGAGACACAAAAACGGGAAGCATAAAAATAGAGCACACTGCTTCCAATGAGAATGACAGATCTATAACTCACATTTCTACGTGAATTTTCTCGGGTCGCCCAAAAAGTTGCAGCTTGAAACGTACCGTAGATATTCATAGAGCCGGTGTTCACGAGAAACACAATCATTGTAAGTCATACAGTAGTCACACCGCAGTGCAACATCTTGACCACAAGAGGTCAGTGTGACACTTCTACATCCACACAACAAGGCAACATAAACATCATCCATTCAATAAACGTCTCTTTGCATTTGAGCCTGGAGGTAGCAACCTAATTCCATAGAAAGTGTGTGTGTGTGTCTCTACATGATAGGAAACATCTCTTTATTCAGTGTTGAGTGCTGACAGGTATGAATTATCACTGTACTGGAGGTCAAACCACAAGATTCTCAAATGTACAAAGAGGCACAGGGACAGAGAATAGAACACAGTCATAACATTGGATACAACTGTCAAAACACACTTAAGATTACTGATCTGCATATGGCTCCTGCATTAAACAGTGGCCATATGAAACCAGCTGGTTTAGCAGGCTGCCTCATAATCCGGTCTGAAAGTCCCTTCACCAGCCATCCTCTCTGAACAGTGAATTAATGAGATGTGACCAAGGTGGCCATTTTGTTGTCCCGATACTAGTGATGACAGAGCGGAACAGTAACGTTCAACCAATACGTCTGTGACAGTGATTTAGACTGTATCCGTATGTAGACCTATGGGTCAGTGGCTAGACAGAGATGATCCGTGTCTGTGTTATATAAAACAGAGGATAGAGATCTCCATAACCTCTGTCCCTGATGCTGGTGACTTGGCTGGTCCTAGTTAGAGCAATGCAGGGCGTTTCCTGACACACCGTGGGCCTGGAGTGACACAGCAATGGGAGGATCACAACCAAACAGCCCGTCGTTATCTCATCACTGATGTGTTTTACCACTGTGGTGGACAAATAATGAGAAAGGGAGTGTGTGTGCGTGCTTTGTATATAAACAACCCGCCTTTCAACCCGTTCACATACAGGGTTATCTCGGAGATGGAATTACACCCAGCCCTTCTTACTGGCACTATAAACTAGAGTCCTGTCCAGGGGGTGTACTTGTGCCTCATGGTGCCTCACGCTACAGAAACAGGAGACAGGCTCCTGCCCTTTGGGCTGTTTTGGCCTGGACAAGGCTTACTGACTGACTGACTAACGGTATAATGTGCATGTGCAGGAGTTGGGCCTGTCTGGCAGCATCCCTATAATGAAGTAGAAATAGTTTCCATCTGAGAAAGGCTTGTTCTTATCCTTTCACATAGTTGTCCAGTGGAACTAAAGCTGCCAGTGAAGAACGTAGACCCTGGAGCCTGGCGTGTGCTCTGTATACAGTGAAACAGTGAAAGGCTGCTGGAGGTCAAATCGGCATTAGGTCAGGTCCCTATCGGGAGGGTTTGTGTAGGGGGGGCAGATAGAATGGTTGTCTAAGGCGGCTGGAGGTCAAATCGGCATTAGGTCAGGTCCCTATCGGGAGGGTTTGTGTAGGGGGGGGGGGGACAGATAGAATGGATGTCTAAGGCGGCTGGAGGTCAAATCGGCATTAGGTCAGGTCCCTATCGGGAGGGTTTGTGTAGGGGGGGGCAGATAGAATGGATGTCTAAGGCGGCTGGAGGTCAAATCGGCATTAGGTCAGGTCCCTATCGGGAGGGTTTGTGTAGGGGGGGGGGACAGATAGAATGGATGTCTAAGGCGGCTGGAGGTCAAATCGGCATTAGGTCAGGTCCCTATCAGGAGGGTTTGTGTAGGGGGGGGACAGATAGAATGGATGTCTAAGGCGGCTGGAGGTCAAATCGGCATTAGGTCAGGTCCCTATCGGGAGGGTTTGTGTAGGGGGGACAGATAGAATGGATGTCTAAGGCGGCTGGAGGTCAAATCGGCATTAGGTCAGGTCCCTATCGGGAGGGTTTGTGTAGGGGGGGGACAGATAGAATGGATGTCTAAGGCGGCTGGAGGTCAAATGGCATTAGGTCAGGTCCCTATCGGGAGGGTTTGTGTAGGGGGGACAGATAGAATGGATGTCTAAGGCGGCTGGAGGTCAAATCGGCATTAGGTCAGGTCCCTATCGGGAGGGTTTGTGTAGGGGGGGGACAGATAGAATGGATGTCTAAGGCGGCTGGAGGTCAAATCGGCATTAGGTCAGGTCCCTATCGGGAGGGTTTGTGTAGGGGGGCAGATAGAATGGATGTCTAAGGCGGCTGGAGGTCAAATCGGCATTAGGTCAGGTCCCTATCGGGAGGGTTTGTGTAGGGGGGGGGGGGCAGATAGAATGGATGTCTAAGGCGGCTGGAGATCAAATCGGCATTAGGTCAGGTCCCTATCGGGAGGGTTTGTGTAGGGGGGACAGATAGAATGGATGTCTAAGGCGGCTGGAGGTCAAATCGGCATTAGGTCAGGTCCCTATCGGGAGGGTTTGTGTAGGGGGGCAGATAGAATGGATGTCTAAGGGGGCTGGAGGTCAAATCGGCATTAGGTCAGGTCCCTATCGGGAGGGTTTGTGTAGGGGGGGACAGATAGAATGGTTGTCTAAGGCGGCTGGAGGTCAAATCGGCATTAGGTCAGGTCCCTATCGAGAGGGTTTGTGTAGGGGGGCAGATAGAATGGATGTCTAAGGCGGCTGGAGGTCAAATCGGCATTAGGTCAGGTCCCTATCGGGAGGGTTTGTGTAGGGGGGGGACAGATAGAATGGATGTCTAAGGCGGCTGGAGGTCAAATCGGCATTAGGTCAGGTCCCTATCGGGAGGGTTTGTGTAGGGGGGACAGATAGAATGGATGTCTAAGGCGGCTGGAGGTCAAATCGGCATTAGGTCAGGTCCCTATCGGGAGGGTTTGTGTAGGGGGGCAGATAGAATGGATGTCTAAGGCGGCTGGAGGTCAAATCGGCATTAGGTCAGGTCCCTATCGGGAGGGTTTGTGTAGGGGGGGGCAGATAGAATGGATGTCTAAGGCGGCTGGAGATCAAATCGGCATTAGGTCAGGTCCCTATCAGGAGGGTTTGGGTAGGGGGGGGGACAGATAGAATGGATGTCTAAGGCGGCTGGAGATCAAATCGGCATTAGGTCAGGTCCCTATCGAGAGGGTTTGTGTAGGGGGGGCAGATAGAATGGATGTCTAAGGGGGCTGGAGATCAAATCGGCATTAGGTCAGGTCCCTATCAGGAGGGTTTGTGCAGGGGGGGGGCAGATAGAATGGATGTCTAAGGCGGCTGGAGGTCAAATCGGAATTAGGTCAAGTCCCTATCAGGAGGGTTTGTGTAGGGGGGGGCAGATAGAATGGATGTCTAAGGGGGCTGGAGGTCAAATCGGCATTAGGTCAGGTCCCTATCGGGAGAGTTTGTGTAGGGGGGGGCAGATAGAATGGATGTCTAAGGGGGCTGGAGGTCAAATCGGCATTAGGTCAGGTCCCTATCGGGAGGGTTTGTGTAGGGGGGGGCAGATAGAATGGATGTCTAAGGGGGCTGGAGGTCAAATCGGCATTAGGTCAGGTCCCTATCGGGAGGGTTTGTGTAGGGGGGGGGGCAGATAGAATGGATGTCTAAGGGGGCTGGAGGTCAAATCGGCATTAGGTCAGGTCTGGACAAGGCTTACTGACTGACTGACTAACGGTATAATGTGCATGTGCAGGAGTTGGGCCTGTCTGGCAGCATCCCTATAATGAAGTAGAAATAGTTTCCATCTGAGAAAGGCTTGTTCTTATCCTTTCACATAGTTGTCCAGTGGAACTAAAGCTGCCAGTGAAGAACATAGACCCTGGTGCCTTGCGTGTGCGCTGTATACAGTGAAACAGTGAAAGGCTGCTGGAGGTCAAATCGGCATTAGGTCAGGTCCCTATCGGGAGGGTTTGTGAAGGGGGCGGGGGGCAGATAGACATCCATTCTAAGGCGACTCCACGGCTACGTGCTTGAGGAAATAGTCGGCGGACCCCAGTTATCTGACTGACAGATCAAGATATAATCAGAAACATTTAATTTACTTGTCCTTGATACCTTCAGGCAACTTCCAACTGAGACATGGGGAAAAAATGACGTCACATGAAAGTGACGTGCTTTTTTAATTATTTTGGAGCCCAGATTGCATTGGTAAGGTACTTGGCTCTGGCACCACTGTAGTTATCTGTCCAGACGTGACCCGAGCCCGACCGTGGTGTTTCTGTGTGTGTGTGTGTACCTTGGAGTTGAGGTCTCTGTGGTAGATGTTCTTGTAGTGCAGGTAGGTCATGCCTCTGCTGATGTCACATGCCAGATCCACCTTCTCCCTCCAACACAGAGACACGTCCTCCTGGGCCAAGAGGTCCTCCAGACATCCCCCACTCACATACTGACAGCACAGAGAGAGGCTGCGTAAGACCCATAGATATCCTATATCCAAGCGTTATACATATACAAACAACTACTGACTACTGCCAGGTGCACAAAATACAGAGGATGGAATGTGCCGTTGAGATCCTTTTACATGTTTCTATGTGATATACCATATAGGTCGTGTTTCTAGGAGTTTTACACAGGCTCTACCTCTACTACCTCTACTACCAGTCTCTTTCCTTCCAACACTGCTACTATGGTGAGATGCACACATGTACTGAGAGGAAAACACATCTGCTATCTGTGATCATCAACACGATCGCAAACATACTGACAATCTTACCTCCAGGATTGGATACAGCTTATCCTCCCGCAGGCAGATTCCAAGATACCTAGGAAGAATCAGAAAACAGATGATAATAATGGTTAGCATTAGTATCACAATGTCAAGCTGTTTTTGCAACAACTACACATCTTCCTCTAAAAACAGGCATTTGTCATGTTGGACAGGGACCGACCGGACAATGTTGGGGTGTGAGAGCTTCTGCAGTAGACTGATCTCTCGCACGATGCTGTCCTGGTCCACGTCGTTCTTATAGATCTTGACCACCATCACTTTTCTTGTGGTACAGTGTGACACCTAGACAACAGAGGGCGATATAGTGTATTTCTACAGTGCCGTCCTTGCTCAGGGTTGATTGACAACAGTTGGCGCGATCTCACTGTTCTGCATTTGTACAAGCTGTAAACGAGGCTGGATCTCTATGAACTGGAGTGAACGAGAAACACAGTGAATCGCTTCTTGTATACCAACACAACACAAAAGCTAAAAATAGAACAACTTAAGCAACAGCCTTAACTTCCTGGGGTGATTAAAGTTTACTGCATCCTATTGTCTCCCTGTAAGGCAATACTGGTTCAGTGGTACACCATGTTGCCTCCACAGTAGCATCCTCTGCCTGCATCCCAAAAGGCACTCTATTCCCTATGTAGTGCACTACTTTAGACCGGTGCACTACATAGGGAATAGGGTGAAATTTGGGATTCAGCCTTTGACTGTTTGGCACAGGTTCTAGGAACCATCCATGGCTGACTGACTGCAAACTAATTACGCTCTTATCAGGACTGGGCTTTATGTCGCCATATCAAATCAAATACCATTTTATTTGTCACGTGCCAAATACAACAGGAGTACCTTACAGTGAAATGCTTACTTACAAGCCCTTAACCAACAATGCTGTTAAGAAAAGAATAAGTGTTAAGAAAGTATTAACTAAATAAACTGAAGTAAACAATAAATAAACAAAAATAAAAATGAAAATAGAAAACGGGGTACCGGTACAGAGTCAGTCGAGGGGGTTGAGGTAATATGTACATGTAGGTAGAGTTAAAGTGACTATGCATAGATAACAGAGAGTAGCAGCATAGTAAATATCGAAGGGGGGTGGTCCAAGAAGCCATTTAGTTAGCTGTTCAGGAGCCTTATGGCTTGGGGGTAGAAGCTGTTAACTTCTTCGAGTATCTGTATATAATATATATATATATATATCCCATTTAGCAGACGCTTTTGTCCAAAGCGACTTACAAGTCGGCTGGGGCCACTACTTTTTTACATATGGGTGGCCCCAGCGGGAATCGAACCCACGACGCTTGGCGTTGCAAGCGCCATGCTCTACCGACTGAGCCACACAGGACCCATATGGGCAGAAAGCTTAAATTCTTGTTAATCTAACTGTACTGTCCAATTTACAGTAGCTATTACAGTGAAATAATACCATGCTATTGTTTGAGGAAAGTGCACAATTTTGAACAGTTATTAATAAACAAATTAGGCACATTTGGGCAGTCTTGATACAACATTTTGAACATAAATACAATGGTTCATTGGATCAGACTAAAACTTTGCACATACACTGCTGTCATCTAGTGGCCTAAATCTAATTTGCACCTGGGCTGGAATAATACATTATGGCCTTTCTCTTGCATTTCAAAGACAGTGCAAAAAAAAAAATACAAAAGAACGGTTGGTTTTTTCTTCGTATTATCTTTTACCAGATCTATTGTGTTATATTCTACTACATTCCTTTCACATTTCCACAAACTCCAGAGTGTTTCCTTTCAAATGGTGCCAGGAACATGAAAACCCTTGCAGTTAGATTTGTCATTTTAGGTCAAATTGAAAAAAAAGGAGCAGATCCTTAGATTAAGAAACCTTTTGGACCGAGACTTGGCGCTCCGGTACCGGTTGCTGTGCGATAGCAGAGAGAAAAGTCGATGACTAGGGTGGCTGGAGTCTTTGGAGAGTTCCTCTGACACCGTCGGGTATAGAGGTGTGGACTGAGCACACACCCCTGAGGGGCTCCTGTGTTGAGGATCGGCGTGGCAGATGTGTTGTTACCTAACCTTACCACATGGGGGCGACCCATCAGAAAGTCCAGGATCCAGTTGCCGAGGGAGGTGTTTAGTCCCAGGATCCTTAGCTTAGTGATGAGCTTTGAGGGCACTATGGTGTTGAATGCTGAGCTGTAGTCAATGAATAGCATTCTCACATAGGTGATCCTTTTGTCCAGATGGGAAAGGGCAGTGTGGAGTGCAACAGAGATTACATCATCTGTGGATCTGTTTGGGCGGTATGCAAATTGGAGTGGGTCTAGGGTTTCTGGGATAATGGTGTTGATGTGAGCAATGACCAGCCTTTGAAAGCACTTCATGTCTATAGACGTGAGTGCTACGGGTCGGTAGTCATTTAGGCATGTTACCTTGGTGTTCTTGGGCACAGGGACTATGGTGGTCTGCTTGAAACATGTTGATATTACAGACTTGGTCAGGGACAGGTTGAAAATGTCAGTGATGCCACTTGCCAGTTGGTCAGCGCATGCTCAGAATAATCAGTCTGAATGTTGACCTGTTTACAGGTCTTCTCACATTGGCTACGGAGAGCATGATCACACAGTCGTCCCGAACAGCTGGTGTTCTCATGCATGCTTCAGTGTTGCTTGCCTTGAAGCGCACATAGAAGTCATTTAGCTCGTCTGGTAGGCTCGTGTCACTGGGAAATTCATGGCTGTGCTTCCCTTTGTAGTCCGTAATAGTTTGCAAGCCCTGCCACATCCGACGAGTGTCGGAGCTGGTGTAGAAGGATTCAATCTTAGTCCTGTATTGACGCTTTGCTTGTTTGATGGTTCGTCGGGGGGCATAGCGGGATTTATTATACACGTCCGGGTTAGAGTCCTGCTCCTTGAAAGCATCAACTCTACCCTTTAGCTCAGTGCGGATGTTGCCTGTAATCCATGACTTCTGGTTGGGGTACTGTATGGGCGACATACAGTCCATCATCGATGGACTTATTGATGAAGCCAGTGACTGATGTGGTGTACTCATCAATGCCATCGAAAGAATCCCTGAACATGTTCCAGTCTGTCCTAGCAAAACAGTCCTGTAGCTTAGCATCTGTATCATCTGACCACTTCCGTATTGAGAGAGTCACTGGTACTTCCTGTTTCAGTTTTAGCTTGTAAGCAGGAATCGGGATGATAGAGTTATGGTCAGATTTACCAAATGGAGGGTGAGGGAGAGCTTTGTCCGCATCTCTGTGTGTGGAGTAAAGGTGGTCGAGAGTTTTTTGTCCCTCAGTTTGCACATTTAACATGCTGGTAAAAATGTAAGTTTCCCTGCATTAAAGTCTCCGGCCACTAGGAGCGCCACCTTGGTGAGCATTTTTTTCCTTCTTATGGCCTTATACAGCTTGTTGAGTGCGGTCTTCATGCCAGAAACAGTTTGTGGTGGTAACTAGACAGCTATGAGAAAATATAGATGAACTCTCTCGGTATACAGTGTGGTCTACAGCTTATCATGAGAAACTCTACCTCAGGCGAGCAAAACCTAGAGACTAAATTACATGTTGTGCTACAGCTGACAAATAGACACAGACCACCACCCCACTGTTCTATCTTGCCGATGCACGGAAAACCCAGCCAGCTGTATGTTATCCGTGTCGTCATTCAGCCACGACTCGTGAAACATAAGATGCAGTAGTACAGTTTTTAATGTCCTGTTGGTAGGATAGTCTCGATCGGAGCTCATCCAGATTAATATGCAATGACTGCATGCTGGCTAATAGGACTGATGGTATAGACGGGTTACCCACTCGCTGTCTGATTCATACAAGGCACCCCGACCTACGACCCCTATATCTCCGTCTCTTCTTCATGAGAATGATGGGGATCTGGGCCTTGTCCTGTGTTTGAAGTAAATCCCTTGTGTCCGACTCGTTAAAGACAAAATCTATGTCCAGTATGAGGTGAGTACTCACTGTTCTGATATCCAAAAGCTATTTTCGGTCATAAGAGACCGTGGCAGAAACACTATGTACAAAATAAGTTACAAACGACACGCTAAAAAACACGCACAACAGCTCAATTGGTTAGGGGACCGTAGAACGGCAGCCATCTCCTCCGGCGCCTTCATCTCTGATCCTTATCTGAGCATCTGGGAGTTCCAGCTCAAGACAAAACACGCAAACAATAGCAGGAAAGCCACGGTGGCCCTGCTACAATTGTGACCTGACATGGCCTCCAAGGAAAAGGACTAGGAGTGTTGAAGACGCTGCCAGTGTTCAGTCATGATCATTTAAACGTTGTTCACTTGACTCTGCAGACAGTACCTTACACCGAGACAGTATTACTTAAACTGTGTTCCTTTGTCTCGTGGGAATATGAATGCAGAGAAGAACATGTTTGCAGTGTATCTACTTGGGCATGTTGTGTCTGATGCTCTGAGGGGTGTTTAAGGGATCAGCATAATGTTGTCAGTTTTGACACTGGAGTTGGCGGTAGACTAAATGTAGGTTGCTCTTTGTATGGGACTGTATTGTATGTACAGTATGTACTCTGTTAAATATGTTGTGGTACACTCATCTGGATGTGTGCCATATAAAGCTTGATGCCACTTTTGAAATATGCTGATTGAATGAGGGAATTGTAACTGAAACAAACATAGTAATTAAATCATAGACTTTAATTAGAGGGTGTGTGGAAGGTCAATTCTGTTTTGCTCTATCTTCCGCGCACACAAGGGTACGCATACATTTCCCCCCCCCGGCCATTTCCAAAATGAACAGGTTCGTACCTTGTACACCGTGGAGAAGAAGCCACTCCCAATCAGCTCGGCGCTGAAGTCTTCCCAGAATTCCAGCTTGCGGACGGCGGTGCGTAGCTTTTGCCATCGGTCCACCTGGCTGTAGGTGTCTGCTGCCTCTCCGAGCAGTGTGGGGCTGCTGGGTTCAGGGGTCACCTCCACCTCACACCTCATCCTAGGCAGCTCGTCTGGTGAGGCACGGGGCCACAGGGTCAGACACTTAGTCTCACTCACTAACCATAGCCCAGTGATAAAGCCATCAGAGGCTCTAGAAATGTCTCTGCGCTCTCCATCAACCCAATTTAGACATCTTGGAGGCAAACACTCGAAACTAGTAAACAGAAAAAAGCTTCTGAAAAAGAAAATAGATTTCATCTTTAAGTGGGAGCGCTTTGAAAGATAAATATACTCAGTAAAATGCAAATGAAACAGATTCAGAGGAAAGGGAGAACTGTTTGGTGAAACACATTCTGAGACGAGAACATAATTTGCACAGAAAATATATTTTGAATGCATTAGAATTCATTCCAAATAACTTTGCAATTTCCATCTAAGAACACCAGTGATTTGACTTGTATCTTCAAGACTGATACAACTTGTAGTCTAACTGCCGAGTATAAGCCAATATGGTACTTCTGTGAGAAATCTAGTTTCAGAGGTAATTTGTCAAGGTAATCTACTATTGGCTGACCTAACTGTGTCAGGTTTAACACCCAGTTGGAGATGCACACTCGCAGTTTAGATTGATTATTCTTTGCTTTTGCGGTGTGTAACCTAAAACTACAAACCGATACGTCAGTAGAGGTCTATGACACCATCACAACAGCATATGTCATTGGTGCATTCAGCTCCAAGACAGAAAACACAAGGTTAAAGCCTTGGGTTACTGTATGTGACACCTGCTCAAGGCCAAACAACCTCCTGCTTGTTGTCTCCTCACTGAGAGAGGCTTGTTCACACAGATATAATCAGACAAGCTTCTCATAGCTTCTGCAATGGTGCAGAGTTGAAAATGGTAAATGCTAAATATTTTCATCGCGATGATCAGATAAGGTAGGTGTGACTGTAGTGGGAAAGTACGCATGGTGACATAGTTGTAATCAAATTAGTTTTATGGGTAGAACATTGTTTGTAAAAGGAGCCATGAGAAACTAGATTCTTAATTGTTTACAAATCCTTTAGGGTCAGTTTAGCGCACTTGTAAAAACTGTTCTAAATGTTTCCCATTTGCAAGTGCAGGAACGTCTTTAATGAAAAGTCTTCAATCACAAGTGACAAGTGGCCACAATATAGCTGCAGTTATCTCTTTTCGGTTTCCGGCAACATCTGATGTTGTCACTTTGACATGGAGTGGATTGGATGAGGAAATCACCCTTGAGGCAGATAGTTCAGCCTTGATGTGACAGACCGAGTTAAACATGACTTCCCAGACTGCCAAGTTCCCTAAAGTGAAGTGACAGATTTCTCCCTTCATCCAAAGGTCCCTCTTTATCCGCAGCAAAAACAGAACACGCTTTCTATTTTCTTCCCGGGGGCCTTGAGAGGGCTTATTTTTGCCCCATTCCCACTCTTTTCCAACATATCTGACACCATAAAAAGACAGATATCGGTCGAGCCCCAGTTGGAATGTCACGGTTGGGTAAGAAAGTGGAATGACGATGGTATCTTTGCAGGAAAGACGCCACGGCACATTTCCAGTTCGGCCGCCGTGGCCGTGTGCCCTGAGAAAGCCAGTGAACTCTGACCGACCGCCAGGCTACACACAGGTCACCAGTGGAGGCTGCTGAGGGGAGGACGGGCTCTGGGTAATGTCTGGAGCGGAGCAGATGGAATGGCATCACATAGAAACCATTTGTCTGATACCCTTCCACTAAAACCGCACCAGCCATTACCCAGAGCCCGTCCTCTCCTATTAAGGTGCAGGTCACATACAGGCCCCTGTATTACACCTCCCTGCTATGTGTAAACACAGGCCACTGGCACGACAAGGCCTCTGAGACAGGGACTTCAACTGAAAGGTCAGAGAGTCTTGCAAACAAAGTCAGGCCAAGAGTTCAGTACTCCAAGGAATGTCATAATCCACAATCACACAGTCATGGCCCCCTGGGCACACTCTGGTTCAATCAATGTCGTTTCAACATTACCAATGTATTGTCTAATCAAATATAACGTTCAACATCATTTCAGCCACCCAATATACTGCATATTGAATACAGTTCAGGGTGAAAAAGTAGAATTTCTAAGTAGAAGTTTCTATGCAATTTCAATGTATACATACTTCTGATGATTACTATGAAATTACCTTGATGTAACAAGCACAAAACGCAACATGTAAAGTGCTGGTCCCATGAGTCTAAATAAAAGACCCAAAAAATGTTCCTTATGCACAAATATATTATCTCTCTCATCAGATTTTGTTCAGAAATTTGTTGACATTCCTGTTAATGAGCATTTTATTCTTTATCAAGATAATCCATCTGCCTGACAGGTGTGGTATATCAAGAAGCTGATTAAACAGCATGATCACTACACAGGTGCACCTTGTGCTGGGGGAAATAAAAGGCCACTCTAAAATGTGCAGTTTTGTCACCAACACAATGCCAATGCCATTGAGGGAGCGTGCAATTGGCATGCTGACTGCAGGAATGTCCACTAGAGGTATTGCTAGAGAATTGAATGTTCATTGCTCTACCATAAACTGAATAGTATTTATGTTTGTAATAAAGCCCTTTTGTGGGGATAAACTCATTCTGATTGGTTGGGCCTGGCTCCTCAGTGTATTTAACCATCTACCAATAGGTGTCCGTCTTTGCGAGGCATTGGATAACTGACCTGGTCTTTGTGGTGGAATCTGTGTCTGAAATGCACTGCTTGACTGAGGGACCTTACAGATAATTGTATGTGAAAATCATCTTAAACACTATTATTGCACCCAGAGTGAGTCCATGCAACTTATTATGTAACTTGTTAAGCACATTTTTACTCCTGAACTTATTTAGGCTTTCCACAACAAAGGGGTTGAATACTTATTGACTCAAGACATTTCATACTTTTTTATTCATTTGTAAGCATTTCTGAAAACATCGTTCCATTTTGACATTACGGGGTATTATGTGTAGGCCAGTGACACATTCTACATGTAATGTATGTTAAAATCAGGCTGTAACACAACGCAATGTGGAAACAGTGACAGCATGTGAATACTTTCTGAAGGCGCTGTATGTGTTGGGATGGATAGGGGTTTGGAGATGTCATGTCCATAGGCTTTGACAGTCTTTACCAAACTGGGTCAAAACACCTTACACAACCTGCATCACGAACCTCTAACATGCAAATAAAGTGGATTATTAAAGGTAACAAACCAATCACTTGTTGACTGTCCTTGTTGATTGTTCTTTGTTGACTTTCAATGAAGGATTCTACCTTTAAAAACAAGAAAATATTTGTCTTGAGAGACTAGTCATGACTTGTTGAATGGATGAGAGAGAGATTGGGAAAGCGAGAGCACGGGAAAGCGAGAGCACGGGAAAGCGAGAGCACAAAGAGTCTGTGCACATTTGTGTGTGTGTGTGTGTGTGTGTGTATGTGCCGCAGGCCCATTGTGTACAAGACAATATTATTTAATCAACCACAGATGACCGTCACCATTAAAAAGCCACGGCTCAACCCTCAGCCATCTACGACGCGGGGACTTGCCAGTAATGGCTTTCTTTCTTTCTTTTAACCAACCTTTTACAGCAAAGGCTCAATCCAAACTCCCATCCGAGCAGCCTCCACTCCACTCTGCACAGCCATCAGTCCAATGAGTCCATCAGTCCACCCCCTGGCTCTCTCTGCAACCCCGGGCATCCTGACACATCCTCTCACACAATCTGCTTACCGGCCGCCCCACCACAGTGGCACAAAGCCATAATAAAAACCATACCAGACAGATGATTGACAATGAAATACTAAGGAGAGTGGAACAACCTCCTCTCACTCAGCGACTAAGCTAAACAAGGCGTAATGTAGTGTCAGGCAGACCGGGCAGGAGGACATGTTAGATAACTTACATAAAGGCTAAAGCCCTAATATGGGAATCATAATCAGCCCATTTAGGTCCCACAAGGGATTGAGGGGTTAAGAGGTTCACATAGAGAGATAGATCTGAAATCCTTTACCCCACACTTCCTGTCTCATGTCAACTGAAGATCAAATCCTGTTATCTCTTGTCAGATTTGTGAAACGATGAGCTTCTGCTCATATCTGCATCCAGAGCCCGTTGATTTCCTTCATTCCAGCATCAGCCTTTCAGCACTATGGGATATGTGCATCGTGCATATTTCACTGCACACAGTCAACATCTAGGCTAATGTTTCCTTTCCGCACCCATCTTTTGCTTTGTAATATATTGCTTTCTAACAACAAATGGTGTACAGTACAGTGTAGTACAGTATGATAGCAACACAAACAGGCAATTATCCGGTGAAATATTAACTTTCTGCTTCCATGAGCTATCACCTATTGTACATGACACACACAGAGAAACCTGCTTGGCTGGTCCCTTACCGTAGCACATTTATTCTCTTGTAGGACTGAAACTGTTCTGCACTTCCTCCTCACATTCTCTCCCACTAAAACTCTCAAAGCAGGAGAGTGGGCAGAAAGGCCTTCCTCGTGCGTGTGTGTGTGTGTGTGTGTGTGTGTGTGTGTGTGTGTGTGTGTGTGTGTGTGTGTGTGTGTGTGTGTGTGTGTGTGTGTGTGTGTGTGTGTGTGTGTGTGTGTGTGTGTGTGTGTGTGTGTGTGTGTGTGTGTGTGTGTGTGTGTGTGTGTGTGTGTGTGTGTGTGTGTGTGTGTGCATGTCTGTGTGTGTGTGTGTGTGTGTGTGTGTGTATGTGCATGTCTGTGTGTGTGTGTGTGTGTGTGTGTGTGTGTGTGTGTGTGTGTGTGTGTGTGTGTGTGTGTGTGTGTGTGTGTGTGTGTGTGTGTGTGTGTGTGTGTGTGTGTCTGTGTGCTCATGTATGTGTGAGTGCATGTGCGTGTGTAGATTCATGAGAACTAGCTGAGTTTGTGTGGGCTAAACTGTCTGCCTGAACATTATATCGTGTATGTGTGAGGGCAGGGGCGCAACTTTCACTTGGGACGGGGGGGGGGACATGTAATTCTGATTCCCCCTCCAGTTTTATAATTGGAATGTGATACAAAAAGAGGCAGCGGACCATGCAGACGTCTCCGAGCTGTTTGGAGTGTTTATCCCACTGGATAAAGATACATATACAGTACCGGTCAACAGTTTGGACACACCTACTCATTCAAGGGTTTTTCTTCATTTTTTAAAACTATTTTCTACATTGTAGAATAATAGTGAAGACATCAAAACTATGAAATAACACATGTATCATGTAGTAAACAAAATATATTTTATATTTGAGATTCTTTAAAGTAGCCACCATTTGCATTTGCCTTGATGACAGCTTTGCACACTATTTGTATATATATATATATACATATATATGTCCCCCCCAATCCTAAAACCAAAGTTGCACCCCTGTGTGAGGGTTTATTCGGACTCTTGCAGGGGTTTGCACTGAGTGGTCCTCTGGAGCATTACGCAAGCTCTGTCTGCCTGTGTAATTCCCAAGGAGAAATGAATGTGTGAGTACGACATGTCTGAGTATACGAGCTACTGAAAAAGAGAATGAGGTTGCGCTAATGGGAGTACGGTATGCACCCTGTATAAGTATGGAAAGACAGTGAGTGATAGATGGTAGTACGGTATGTACCCTGTATAAGTATGGAAAGACAGTGAGTGATAGATGGGAGTACGGTATGCACCCTGTATAAGTATGGGAAGACAGTGAGTGATAGATGGGAGTACGGTATGCACCCTGTATAAGTATGGAAAGACAGTGAGTGATAGATGGGAGTACGGTATGTACCCTGTATAAGTATGGAAAGACAGTGAGTGATAGATGGGAGTACGGTATGCACCCTGTATAAGTATGGGAAGACAGTGAGTGATAGATGGGAGTACGGTATGCACCCTGTATAAGTATGGAAAGACAGTGAGTGATAGACGGGAGTACGGTATGTACCCTGTATAAGTATGGAAAGACAGTGAGTGATAGATGGGAGTACGGTATGTAGCCTGTATAAGTATGGAAAGACAGTGAGTGATAGATGGGAGTACGGTATGCACCCTGTATAAGTATGGAAAGACAGTGAGTGATAGATGGGAGAGGCAACCACAGATGCAAGTTGGGTTAAGCGTTGTTGGACATGTGGAGGGCCACCCACCACTAAACAATCACCGAGCCACTCAGCCCTGATTTCATGAGAGGGCCAGAGAGGCAGAGACGGGGGACTCAAAAAGAACAAGGCCTTGTGTGGGTGATGTGATGAGCATAACAATATATACAAATAAACCTGATCAACAACAACAACCTTACACTGGCCAGCAGCACAGGCTGGCTCAGACTCAATTAGTTATTTAATACGCAATTTGCAAGTTGATATCACTCTCGTATGCAATACAGTTAGTCTAAGATCCTTATAGGAGATGCAACAAATGAGATCCGGTTGAAAATGGCTGGAATAGAGCATTTCCAAATAGGCCGCGTGGATGATAATTAATTTATGCTCCTGTGTCATGAGGCTGCATGGAGAGCTGGCAGGGTTTGGAATTGTGTTGATGGAAAGAAGCATCGGGTCCTGACTTTGTTGGGCTTTGCTGTGCTGGGTAAATAATTCAGTCTAGTGGAACTCTAGAGCTGCTGCTGGCTCTCTGCTCCCTCCCTCTCTGGCCCTGGGGTCACGACCTGTTGGGCTTTGCTGTGCTGGGTAAATAATTCAGTCTAGTGGAACTCTAGAGCTGCTGCTGGCTCTCTGCTCCCTCCCTCTCTGGCCCTGGGGTCACGACCTGTTGGGCTTTGCTGTGCTGGGTAAATAATTCAGTCTAGTGGAACTCTAGAGCTGCTGCTGGCTCTCTGCTCCCTCCCTCTCTGGCCCTGGGGTCACGACCTGTTGGGCTTTGCTGTGCTGGGTAAATAATTCAGTCTAGTGGAACTCTAGAGCTGCTGCTGGCTCTCTGCTCCCTCCCTCTCTGGCCCCGGGGTCACGACCTGTTGGGCTTTGCTGTGCTGGGTAAATAATTCAGTCTAGTGGAACTCTAGAGCTGCTGCTGGCTCTCTGCTCCCTCCCTCTCTGGCCCCGGGGTCACGACCTGTTGGGCTTTGCTGTGCTGGGTAAATAATTCAGTCTAGTGGAACTCTAGAGCTGCTGCTGGCTCTCTGCTCCCTCCCTCTCTGGCCCTGGGGTCACAACCTGCTGCTTCCATAAGGTCAGTCTGTGTGCATGTTTGGGGAGTGTGTGTGTGTACGTGTGTGATAAACTGCTGGAAAAGACTATGTAAGGAAACCACCCAGGCAGAGTTGAAGGTTCATCATGTAAAACATACAAAACACAGACTCCATCAGGAAGCTTTTCATGGTGTGGGACTGTAGATGTCTTCATGCTGAATGGCTAAGCGTCTTGGGCAGGGTGCTCTAAGCTCCTAATGCCGTGATCATTATATTCGTCATGAGAGACCTACAGTGGAAGTCAGAAGTTTACATACACTTAGGTTTTTCAACCACTCCACACATTTCTTGTTAACAAACTATAGTTTTGGTAATTCGGTTAGGACATCTACTTTGTGCATGACACAAGTCAATTTTTCCAACAATTGTTTACAGACAGATTATTTCACTTATAATTCACTGCATCACAATTCCAGTGGGTCAGAAGTTTACATACACAAAGGTTGACTGTGCCTTTAAACAGCTTGGAAATTTCCAGAAAATGATGTCAAGTTCTCAGAAACTTCTGATAGGCTAATTGACATCATTTGAGTCAAAAGAAATCAGCCAAGACCTCATAAAAACAATTGGTAGACCTCCACAAGTCTGGTTCATCCTTGGGAGCAATTTCCAAACGCCTGAAGGTACCACGTTCATCTGTATAAACAATAGTACGCAAGTATAAACACCATGGAACCATGCAGCCTTCATACCGCTCAGGAAGGAGACACGTCTCCTAGAGATGAATGTACTTTGGTGTGAAAAGTACAAATCAATCCCAGAACAACAGCAAAGGACCTTGAGAAGATGCGGAAACAGGCACAAAAGTATCTATATCCACAGTAAAACGAGTCCTATATCGACATAACCTGAAAGGCCGCTCAGCAAGGAAGAAGCCACTGCTCCAAAACCGCCATAAAAAAGCTAGACTATGGTTTGCAACTGCACATGGGGACAAAGATTGTACTTTTTGGGGAAATGTCCTCTGGTCTGATGAAACAAAAATAGAACTGTTGGGCCATAATGACCATTGTTATGTTTGGAGGAAAAAGGGGAGGCTTGCGAGCCGAAGAACCACATCCCAACCGTGAAGCACGGGGGTGGCAGCATCATGTTGTGGGAGTGCTTTGCTGCAGGAGGGACTGGTGCACTTCACAAAATAGATCGCATCATGAGGAATGAAAATGATGTGGACCTATTGAAGCAACATAATAATAATAATAATAATAATATATCCCATTTAGCAGACGCTTTTGTCCAAAGCGACTTACAAGTCGGCTGGGGCCACTACTTTTACATATGGGTGGTCCCAGCGGGAATCGAACCCACGACGCTTGGCGTTGCAAGCGCCATGCTCTACCGACTGAGCCACACAGGACCCCACATCTCAAGGCATCAGTCAGGAAGTTAAAGCTTGGTCGCAAATGGGTCTTCCAAATGGACAATGACCTCAAGCATACTTCCAAAGTTGTGTCAAAATGGCTTAAGGACAACAAAGTCAAGGTGTTGGAGTTGTCACAGGGAACTAGGTGTGTGAGGAAGGAGTCAGGCGCAGAGTTCCACAGAGAAAAGTGCACTTTAGTCCGGCACAAACAAACAAGCCCACAACACAGGGTGCAGAAATATATGGACCACCAAAAACACAGGTCCAGAACACAAACACACCTAACTAACGCACACACGTAACACAAAATTAATCCCGCACAAAACAAGGGCGGGTAAACCTACTTTAAATAAGGAAGCCCATCAAGCACACATATAGACAATAACTAACTAATAAGACAAAACAAACAGACAACGAAAAAGGGATGGGTGGTGGCTAGCAGTGACCACGACCGCCGAGCAGGGGAGCAACCACCGCCCCAACAGGCAGGGGAGCAACCACCTCCCCAACAGGCAGGGGAGCAACCACCGCCCCAACAGGCAGGGGAGCAACCACCACCCCACAGATTGTATTCCTTTAATCCCATGTACTGTACACATCTTGCTCCATTGTCCAGGTCACATTGCTCAGGTCACATTATCTCGTCAAGTGCCGGTGGTGGGAAGAGTCAGACTTAGGGAGTATCAATCAGACGTCAGTGACTGAAGCCTGATAGCACTATTACTGGATCCGTTTTCTGACAAACACTTGACCAACCAAAGACAAAATACAATCTAGGCCCAGCATTTCTTGAAGGGAATGAATAGATTTTTTTTATTTTAGCTTTATTTAACTAGGCAAGTCAGTTAAGAACAAATTCTTATTTTCAATGACGGCCAAGGAACAGTGGGTTAACTGCCTTGTTCAGGGGCAGAATGACAGATTGGTACCTTGTCAGCTCGGGGATTCGAACTTGCAACCTTTCGGTTACTAGTCCAACGCTCTAACCACTAGGCTACCCTGCCGCCCCAATAGATGGAATGGGTGAGAATGGTTCAGTACCAGGCTACCAGGCCAGGTGCCTGAGTACAGAACCACCTGATGTTCAAAGGCTCAGCTAATCCTCACAGCTCTGCCACATTCCACAACCCTGCCCAGGACAGCTACCGGAGACTGGCTAGAAACAGTGGAGGGCACCTACTATACAATGCAATGGATAGGATCTTACTTGGTTCTACACCAACTAAACAAACAATACCCATTAAAACAGTTTATTGAGGAGGAACTTTTCCCCTGACCAGAACTGTGTATAACACAGCAGCTTCGTGTGGGATTCAGGTTGTTTTCGGTTCAATTGTGTAGGCAGGCTTTTTAAGTAGATACGTTTCAAGTTAAAGTGCGCCCAGTCATGCTAGTTACTTTTTGTGAAGGATTAACCAGGAGAGAAAACAGGGCTTTAGGAGGGATCTCACTTAGGACGGGGGAGGGATCTACCTGTGTGTCATCTAGAACAATCCAAGATGTGAGAAGGCACAGCATCGCAGTGCTAGAGGCGTCACTACAGACTCTGATTCAATCCCAGGCTTGGTCTTAGCCGGCCGCGACTGGGAGACCCAGGCGGGGCACAATTGGCCCAGCGCCGTTGGGGGAGGGTTTGGCCTGCCCGGGATGTCCTTGACCCATCGCGCTCTAGCAACTCCTTGTGGCAGGCCGGGCGCGTGCTCGCTGACTACGGTCGCCAGCTGTACGGTGTTTCCTCCGACACATTGGTGCGGATGGCTCCCAGGTTAAGCGAGCAGTGCGGCTTGGTTGGGTTGTGTTTCGGAGGACACATGGCTCTCAACCTTAGCCTCTCCCGAGTCCGTACGGGAGTTGCAGCGATCGGACAAGACTAACTACCAATTGGATATCAAAAAAAGGGGTAAAAATAAAAAATAAAAATTTCCAAAGCTGGTCACCACGTGGCAGGGTTCAGCAAGCAATTGCGTGCCAGTGTTGTGGCACACAGGGAAAGGCTAACTCATGTGGCTAAGCCCCTAATGAATCGACTCCCTTGTCCATGGACAAACCCCCACAGATGACCTACGCACATTCATTCAGCTACTTTGCTCCAACTGAACAATCGACTGCAAACACACAAAAAATGTCCCGGGAGTGAAACACCACAGAGCAATAATATCAATTTAACCAAGGACGGTACATGGCGAACAGAAAGCACAGACAAAACGGACATCACTCCAATCTTATGAGCATTTCTCATTCCTTCTCTAAGTGAGAATGACTTCCAGATCTGATGAATGCTTTGTACCTGCAGAAAGGATACTGGGTAAGAGATCTGATCTTGTCATTAAAACGCCATAAGAGACTGGGCTGTTCCTCAGGCTCAGAGACAAATGACCACGGACTAGCATGACAGTCATATTGTCTTTGTCTAATGCACCGTGGATAGATCCGTAGGCTACCTTGCATTCCTCTTACAAAGGCTGATGCAAATCATTTATCCATATAATATTTCTACCAAGTGTGCTGATATTTAACTAAATCTTCAGGTATACTGGATGTGCATCCAGTTAGTGTAAATATCAATACAAAAATACAGTATGTGAATTATAATAATGTAAAGTTAATTTACTGAACTGAATCAACTGTACCCCCTCCCTTTACAGAACCTCCTGTACTGAAGGCCCACAATGCCTGTTCTGTTGTCTAATATTAATAACCGATTTATGACTTGTCATCCTCTGTCCTCGTTCAGGGGGGGCAGTAGCACAGTTCCTGTTCTTGCCCTGCTCCTGGACAAATCTAATAAGACCAACCACACACCACAGGCAACCAAGGCTCTCCAACTCTCTGATTCCATTATTATGATTATATTATCATGATTATTACTGCCAGATACATTTCAGAATCTCCTAAACGAGCCACAGAATGATGCTTTTCCTTACTACAAGAGATCCTACTCTCTGTGAACAATTTGAACTGAATTCAATGAATTCTAAATTATTAACAAAAATTCTGTCGATGATCCTCGGATTTCTTGGGAAGCCATGAATAAAATCACAATTAAAAGAAGATATCATACTCGGAAAAGATTTTAACGGATGTCAGAGTGTTCTCTAAACAAACACTTTTTTCAAACCAGGTAGCAACTACTCTTTTCAAAGTCACGAGAGAACTAAATCTATTGATAAGACAGAGAGCAGAATCTGCCATCCATCGAGTTAGACTCAACCATTACTTCCATGGTAATCGACCCAGTCGTCTACTGACCAACAAGCTACGCAGTATTGATCAATTAGTCAATATTGCAACAATTTAATTTGAATCAGGTGAATTACTATCAGAACCAAAATGTATTAACCAAAGATTATCCCCCATTTTAATAAAGAATTGTACTCTGATTGTAAATCCACACCAAGCAAGATCAAATAAAATAAAATGTTATTTGTCACATACACATGGTTAGCAGATGTTAATGCGAGTGTAAGCGAAATGCTTGTGCTTCTAGTTCCGACCGTGCTGTAACATCTAACAAGTAATCTAACAAAGATGTAGTCGTTTTCAAAAAAAAATATAAGAACTCCTCTTCTCTCAACTGAGGAAGCCGGCTGGAAGCCCAAGCCTCCATGAAATCAAACGGCCATATTGGATAGCATGAATAAAGACAAATCACCTGGTTGTGATGGTAATTCCTCCTGTGGTCTATTTAACATGTTGGAAACAATTAGCTCCACTGTTACTTGAAATCATTAACTCAGCCGTTCACAACGGTTCATTTGGAAGAGACGTAAATATAATAAACTAATTTTGCTGTTATATAAAAGAAAGAAGGTAAGGATGCCGCCTATCGTTGATAAACACAGATTGGTACATCTGGACTAAAGAGGATTTGTTAAAAAACTATTATCCTCAGATATCCTCCATCATGTATATCTTACATGCTTCATCAGAAATCAAAGCTCCTTTGGGCAGTCCTCTTTCTCCACGCAGAAAAAGCTTTTGATAGACGAGAATGTTCGTATCTTTGGTCAGTTTTGGAACATATGTGACTTGGCTCCAATTGTATTCATATGATTAAAATACTATATACCAACCCCTCAGCCATAGCAATATAAAGGCAACACATGCTTTGTTCCATTCAGAATAACTATAAGTATCAAGCAAGGTGATCCCATCTCACTTTTGCTCAAGTTATTAAAAAAATCTAACCAAATCTGCCCTATGGAATCTCTACTTATGGAATCCCAATAGATGCCCATTTTAAATATTAGGGAATAGATATTTCCTTCCTTAGATAAAAACCATTGCCAGAAACACTCAATTCAATTTGGCCTCATTTGATGGACTAATATCTCAGTTGCTCTAACCAGACAAATATCTTTTGTCAAAATGAATATATTGCCACGGTTGAATTGCTGTACTTCATTGCTTCCCTTATCTCCCCGTTCTGGCTTTTGGGATACAATCCATTTAAACACGACCCGCAAAACAGCTCAATGTCAACAGTGAAGAGGCGACTCCGGGATGCTGGCCTTCTAGGTAGAGTTCCTCTGTCCAGTCTCAACGTCAACAGTGAAGAGGCGACTCCGGGATGCTGGCCTTCTAGGTAGAGTTCCTCTGTCCAGTCTCAACGTCAACAGTGAAGAGGTAACTCCGGGATGCTGACCTTCTAGGCAGAGTTCCTCTGTCCAGTCTCAATGTCAACAGTGTAGAGGCGACTCTGGGATGCTGGCCTTCTAGGTAGAGTTTCTCTGTCCAGTGTCTGTTCTTTTGCCCATCTTAATCTTTTCTTTTTATTGGCCAGTCTGAGATATGGATTTTTCATTGCACCTCTGTCTAGAAGGCCAGCCTCCTGGAGTCGCCTCTTCACTGCTGACGTTGAGACTGGTGTTTTGCGGGAACTATTTAATGAAGCTGCCAGTTGAGTACTTGTGAGGCGTCTGTTTCTCAAACTAGACATTCTAATGTACTTGTCCTCTTGCTCAGTTGTGCACCGGGGCCTCCCACTCTTTCTATTCTGGTTAGAGTCCGTTTGCTCTGTAATTTCTCAGAACAAGAATAGGCTGACGAGTTTCAGAAAGAAAGTTATTTTCTCTTTCTATTCTGGTTAGAGCCAGTTTGCACTGTTCTGTGAACAGCAGAGGTGGAAACTTTCCGTGGGAATAAACAGAAATATATGCTAATTAATATTAATACCATTTAAATGTAGATATTTCTCTTTGGATATATTTACCATATCATATGCAGACAGAAACAAACATTTTACATCATCACAAGTAGACATAATTGCAAATTACTAAATCCTTCCAATATATATATTTTTTAATTAAATGAGTTGACTCTTCACATGGGACGACTTCACTGAACAACAAAAGAAAGGGAATATTGAATGATCCCCAATATCTCCCAAAAACTGTTTCAACATGTGCAAAATGATAATCCAGAAACAAAAGCTTTGGTTGTCTTCCTCTCAGGCTTCCATGTCTTCTCCCTGGACCTCCTCAATGTCCACCTCTTGAACATCAGACTCTGAGGCCTCATCTTCACTGTCACTTTCCAACCTTGTTGATGAAGGCTTGTTGTCAGGCTCAAAAAGCCTTAAATTTGCCCGGACGGCCATCAATATTTCAACCCTTATATTGGTCAGTCTGTTGCTTTGGTGTGTGTGTCCCCAAACAAGGACCAGTTGCGCTCTGAGGTGGCTGATGTTGGTGGGATTTGGAGGATGATGGAGGCAACAAGGGAAAGAGCCTCAGATCCACAAAGTCCCTTCCACCAGATGGCTGATGAGATATGTTGGCACGACTGCCATATTGCATCTCCATCCCAAAGCCCTTGCTGGGAAGTGTACTTCGCCAGACTGCCAAGAACCTTGCCCTCATCCAGGCCAAGGTGGAGAGACACGGTAGCGATGACACCATGGGCCTTGTTGATCTCTGCACCAGTGAACAGTGAAGTGGGCAGGGCAGTACGGATTTCTTCTCTTACATCTGCAAGCAGAGTCTGAACATCAGACAGGATGATTGGTGGGGGTGTCCATATCGGCAGACTGTGATATGGCCATTTCTTGGAGAGACTCCTTCCCCTCCAGGACACTGTCAAACATGATGACAACACCAGCCCCACGGGTGTTGCTGGGCAGCTTCAATGTGGTGCTCTTATTCTTCTCACTTTGCTTGGTGAGGTAGATTACTGCTATAACTTGATGACCCTTCACATACCAAACCATTTCCTTGGCTCTCTTGTAGAGTGTATCCATTGTTTTCAGTGCCATGATGTCCTTGAGGAGCAGATTCAATGCATGAGCAGCACAGCCAATGGGTCTGAAGTGAGGGCAGGAATCCTCCACTTTAGACCAAGCAGCCTTCATGTTCGCAGCATTGTCTTTCACCCGTGCAAATACCTTCTGTGGTCCAAGGTCCTTTATAGACTGCCTTCAGCTCATCTGCAATGTAGAGACCGGTGTGTCTGTTGTCCCTTGTGTCTGTGCTCTTGTAGAATGCTGGTTGAGGGGTGGAGATGATTTTGTTCATTATTCCTGGCCCACGAACATTCGACCACCCATCAGAGATGATTGCAATACAGTCTACTTTCGCTATGATTTTCTTGACCTTCACTTGAACTCTGCATCCAGCAAATGAGTAGATAAGTCATGTCTGGTTGGAGGGGTGTATGTTGGGTGAAGAACATTCAGAAATCTCTTCCAGTACACATTACCTGTGAGCATCAGAGGTGAACCAGTTGAATACACAGCTCGAGCAAGACATTCATCAGCATTTCTCTGACTACGTTCCTCCATTGAGTCAAAAAAACTTCTGATTCCCGGAGGACCATGAGCTGTTGCTATCGATAAGGTGTCTGATTCATCATTTTCACCTCAAATAAAAGTAGAGGGACTTTTGTCAGAGGTTGCTTGTTGTGAACACTGAGGGAACTTTATGCACTTGGCCAGATGATTCTGCATATTTGTTGCATTCTTCACTTATGATTTGGCACAGCATTTGCAAATGTACACAGTGTTTCCTTCTACATTAGCTGCAGTGAAATATCTCCACACATCAGATAGTGCCCGTGGCATTTTCCTGTTAAGATTAGGGGGAAAATGAGTAAATTAAAAATACAATTCCATGTACAGATAAATAGTTAAACAGATAGATTAAGCAACTCCTTTGTAAGATAGATGTTTTAAAATGAAACATGTATGGAAACAGGTGAATTAACACTCCTCAGTTAGCAGGCTCAAGCGAGCTAAAACCCACATGGTAGCAAAAACTAACTAGCAGAGACTGTTAACAAGTTAGAAATGATTTAAACACACTTTGCCCTAGGCTACTATTTACTAGTTAACAAAAATCATGTATGTCATATAAAATATATTCACCCCACCCAGTATTGTAATCAAAACTTACCAGAAAGCATGTTGTCCTTGGCTCAGACAGTGTGGTAGTGTGGGCTCAATAGCATCTCATTAGTGTGCATGATCTTGAGAATTAGCTGTACATGTGATGGAAGAATGCACTGTGCATGCAGAGGGTTGCAATTCCATTGAATTGGGGATAGCAACCCTAATCTACACACAATACCTCATAATGACAAAGTGAAAACAGGATTTTTGAAATGTTTGAAAATGTATTAAAACCCAGAAATACCTTATTTACATAACTATTCAGACCCTTTGCAATGAGACTCGAAATTGAGCTCAGGTGCATCCTGTTTCCTTGATGTTTCTACAACTTCATTGGAGTCCACCTGTGGTAAATTCAATTGATGGGACATGATTTGGAAAGGCACACAGATGTCTATATTATGTCCCACAGTTGACAGTGCATGTCAGAGCAAAAACCAAGCTTTGAGGTCGAAGGAATTATCCGTAGAGCTCAGAGACAGGATTGTGTCATGGCACAGATCTGGGGAAGGGTACCATAAACATTCTGCAGCATTGAAGATCCCCCAAAACACAGTGGCCTCAATCATTCTTAAATGGAAGAAGTTTGGAACCACTAAAACTCTTCCTAAGAGCTGGCCACCCTGCCAATCTGAGTAATCGAGGGAAAAGGTTCTTGGTCAAGGAGGTGACTAAGAACCTGACAATCGCTTTGACAGAGCTCTAGAGTTCCTCTGTGGAGATGGGACAACCATCATGAAGGACAACCATCTCTGCAGCACTCCACCAATCAGGCCTTTATTGGTAGACGGAAACCACTCCTCAGTAAAAAGCACATGACAGCCCTCTTGGAGTTTGCCAAAAGGCATCTAAAGATTCTCAGACCATGAGAGACAAGATTCTCTGGTCTGATGAAACTCTTTGGCCTGAATGCCAAGCGTCATGTCTGGAGGAAACGTGGCACTATGAAGGATCTGAATACTTCTCAAAGGCACAGTAGGACTACTTTTGGAAAGCTCTTATTCTGAGCCATTAAAAAAGTATGGTCCACAGATGTAATAGAATCTGAACAACCCTGTTAACTGGAACAGAATATGGAAATATATGACCTTGGCATCCCGTAATCCGAAATATTAACTTAACTTAATATTAACTTAAATATTAACTTAAGTTTGTTCACAGACTGTATTTAACACCAAGGAAACGTTTTACGATGAGATTGGCCCCAACTCCCAGCTGTTCACTGTGTCCCCTAAATCAGGTAAGCACATTCCTCCATATGTTGTGGGAGTGAGTGCCTGCAGTTGAATGTGTCTGGGGAAAAGTTACTAAATTCATTCACAGTATGTTACTTACTGAGTATAGTTTATTGAATCTCTCAATCAATTAGAGGTGATTACTGCTGGCAGGCAGCAAATAAGTCTTTGATGTTACTTACTGAGTATAGTTTATTGAATCTCTCAATCAATTAGAGGTGATTACTGCTGGCAGGCAGCAAATAAGTCTTTGATGTTATTTACTGAGTATAGTTTATTGAATCTCTCAATCAATTAGAGGTGATTACTGCTGGCAGGCAGCAAATAAGTCTTTGATGTTACTTACTGAGTATAGTTTATTGAATCTCTCAATCAATTAGAGGTGATTACTGCTGGCAGGCAGCAAATAAGTCTTTGATGTTACTTACTGAGTATAGTTTATTGAATCTCTCAATCAATTAGAGGTGATTACTGCTGGCAGGCAGCAAATAAGTCTTTGATGTTACTTACTGAGTATAGTTTATTGAATCTCTCAATCAATTAGAGGTGATTACTGCTGGCAGGCAGCAAATAAGTCTTTGATGTTATTTACTGAGTATAGTTTATTGAATCTCTCAATCAATTAGAGGTGATTACTGCTGGCAGGCAGCAAATAAGTCTTTGATGTTATTTACTGAGTATAGTTTATTGAATCTCTCAATCAATTAGAGGTGATTACTGCTGGCAGGCAGCAAATAAGTCTTTGATGTTACTTACTGAGTATAGTTTATTGAATCTCTCAATCAATTAGAGGTGATTACTGCTGGCAGGCAGCAAATAAGTCTTTGATGTTACTTACTGAGTATAGTTTATTGAATCTCTCAATCAATTAGAGGTGATTACTGCTGGCAGGCAGCAAATAAGTCTTTGATGTTACTTACTGAGTATAGTTTATTGAATCTCTCAATCAATTAGAGGTGATTACTGCTGGCAGGCAGCAAATAAGTCTTTGATGTTACTTACTGAGTATAGTTTATTGAATCTCTCAATCAATTAGAGGTGATTACTGCTGGCAGGCAGCAAATAAGTCTTTGATGTTACTTACTGAGTATAGTTTATTGAATCTCTCAATCAATTAGAGGTGATTACTGCTGGCAGGCAGCAAATAAGTCTTTGATGTTATTTTTCCTTTTTTTGAGGGGAAGCCTACAGGTTTTATAAATGTATGATTTGAAATGGATAATGTGCCTGTATCTCCCCCAACAATAAATAACAAAACAAAGAAAAATTGAGGGAGATTACTGCATTGTTCAGAACTCCAAGGTGATTAAAGTTGGAATTGCAAAATCAGCAGCCAGTCAAGGTGGAATAATTGACCAATCATGTTATTATCCAGTTACTACGGTAAACACATGATATTTATTACGGTACAACCTATTTCTTTCAGCTCAAGAAAATTAACTGATTACAACACGCGTTTAGATCTACTTTATCACTGTGACTGGCTTGGCACAATCTAAGTTTAGTTGACATCATTAGGCAAGCCCTACTTCAGTCGTCTAAGCCCTTGAAAAATGTGACGCGCCTGCCGTGCTGATGGATAACATAACATTGTTCTACTCTGGGGTGCACAGATACAGGATTAAAGAGTGTACTACTTACTCCATCGATTCAGTAAGCTATTCATATGCATCTTGTGATGGATGGACAGGAGGGTTGCACAGTCAGTCCCACAGTGTTTGTAAACACACGCAAGACCAGCAGAAGTTAGTGCCTTTGTCCAGCAGCTGAGAGAGACCAGACCACAAACATTATGAACACAAAGCCACAGACGGGAGACAACACAACTACGGGTGATTAAACATGCAAACAAGTGTCACTGTCACACCACAAGATACACATGAAACATTCCACTATTGGTGCTAAAACTATTATTGCACTTTCAGTAGGCTGCTTGTGTAATCTGGATGACATAGGGACCTATAAGAGAGCACCCGTTGCATGTTTCAGCGCTTATTCGTGCATTATCACGTTACGGGTCTTTACGTTACAGACGAGGAAACTATGCATTACCTGCCATAAAAATGTCTACTATTTTAGGATGGCAGGCTTAATAAATGTGTCAATGATGCAATAAACAGCTGATTTATATTACGTAACATTTCTAATTATATTGGGATATGATTTCATTCTAAACTTCACCTATCATTCGAAGGTGTGGACACCTTAATACTACTTACTGCGGCAAACTGTTGTATAGTTGACCGTTTTCTTCAATGAACTTCCCTGGCTGCGTCGTAGATGAAAATCAATATTTCCCCATAGAGGTTGCGCCAGCTCCGCAACACCTTTAGCGCGTCCATGCGAGTGTCTCACAGAGTTAACAATGCCTCAATCAGTCACCGTCGGGTTCAGTTGTTGTGCAGAAACTGAACCCACGCAGGTTGATGAAATCAGATGACATGTATGCCATATCTGTTGCCTCCCTGCAATTACATGACACACTGCCCTTCAACCAACCGGTCACTCGGTGAAAAGTGAAACCAATGACAGCGGTGCCCAGTCCTGCCCCCCAATGGGAAACTTTCTTATTCCAAAGAACCGTTTGTTCTCATAACCTTTTCACTTCTGTGTTCTGTAAAGCAAGTCTAGATGACCTCCCAAAATGTTAACCCGGCAATAACTGAACCATTCTTGATTTATTGAATAACATCCCTATTCCACATGTTAAACTAATTCCCCATAGACATTCAACAAGTTTGCTTGCAGCTGATTTATACAACTCTTATAATACATTCACCTATTAGGCCTAGACGTATTATTCAGCTGTAGGCATTTATTTTTGACCCGAGGCAGTGAATATGCAGAGTCCATATTGTATCATGAAATGGCATAGGACGCCCTCTGGTGGTCATCTTGTGTAACATAAATTGATGTTCATACAGTATGGCCACTACCTATGATGGCCTGAAAACGTGTGACCAAGTGCTTCCACAAAACCCGACAGCAAAGCACCCAAAAATAATGTGACAGAGACGGGAGACATTGCAAAAGTTCACTGTAATTTACTCAAATAATGAACTGGATACAATAGATTCAATCATTATGAGCTCTTGTTTTGTGAGAAGCTCTGTTATGCTATGACAATTCAATGGTATTTCTATAGTATGTTGGCATGCATTTGGGTAGAGGCACCAAAGCTCTCACTACAATGGATGGCATTATGCTACAGTACATTGTGTGATATGGACAGTAAAGGTAATCCTAGCCCTTTCAATAAGATTGGGCAAAGACTGAAACAATAAGCAAAGATGAAATATATGTATAAATACAAATATAATACAGAATTCCGTGGGTTGCATTGAATTCAGCCCTGTAGTCAAACCCAACCTCTTCTATGATATAATGAAGAGGAGCACTTTCATGTGGAGTGATAAAACAAGTTGTCATTTCATTTTCTTCCCTCGTCGGCTCAGGGATTCAAACCAGCAACCTTTCGGTTACAGGCCCAGCGCTCCAAGCGCCGCTTCTGATCTGGACTGAGGTCATCGTCCGTATCTCCTCCTTCATTTTAATATTCCATAATAGTATCCCTGAACAGTGAGATCCCCAAACAGGTACAGCCATACCAAGCGGTCAGCTACTGTATTCAGAGACCTCAGATACTGTACCATCCAACAACACAGTATACATGACAGACCAATGACAGGGTGGAGCGCTGCACCACAGAGTGACATTTCATATGCATAGTAAGTAATAAGTCTTAAAAAACACACAACATACAATTCAGATTGTTTAAACATACAGTAGTGACATGCAAGAAATGCCCCCCCCCCCCCCAAAAATAAAACAACCTTTGTCATACATACAACACGTTGGTGCTAAATAAAATCAGTATGTTGGAAGCATTAATTGTTGAATTAATGTTGTTTCAAAGATATACTGTGGAACCACAAACATGTCCAGTGACTGTAGCTATATCCATACACAAACACCGTCTAACTACGTGCAACAACAAAAAGGCAAGAGGTAAACATAAAAAATAAACATGCCACAAGACAACTAGGAAGATCATTCGACCGCTTCGCCATGGAAAAAGAGTTGCACTCCAGTGGCAATGTCTGAGTTCAACGAACATGTTGGTATCTTACCATATCTGATGACAACTTTATCTCAATGTCTGAGTTCTACGAGCACGTTGGTATCTTACCATATCTGATGACAACTTTATCTCAATGTCTGAGTTCTACGAACACGTTGGTATCTTACCATATCTGATGACAACTTTATCTCAATGTCTGAGTTCTACGAACACGTTGGTATCTTACCATATCTGATGACAATTTTATCTCATTCAAACCAATTCCAGCACTTCCGTAACAGATAAGTCATGCATAGATTTGTACAAGAGGTCTGCAGCCACACTATATGCCTGGGAGTGAAATTCATTTGTAAGAGACAATAATTCCTATCATTTCACAATGACATCGCAATTAGAAATAGTCACTTGTTTTAAAGGTGTTTGCTATTAGTTTACAAAATACACAATTGTATTTATTTTTGGTGTCCTGAAAATGAGAAGTTTAAAAACCACACCCGTCAATCTATTACCATATAAAAAGCTTAAAGAAACAAACATGCCACAAACACATGATTTTTGACTTGAGCTTCAACATTGTATCATCAGAAGTAAATGTGTTAGAAAACACAGCGTTTTTTTGAAAAAGCTCTTCACCAGTTGTAGTAACTGGGAGACATTTTACAACAAACCTTTAGTGAGGACTGAATTAATAAAATAAATAGTTTGTGCATCGATAACTAATTCTATGATTGTGCAGCTTATGTAGCGTAAACAATGGCTGCACTGGGAAAGAAACAAACTCACATGCATACCATGAATGTAGTAAACCTTTTTTTCTCTCTCTATTTTTCGTTTCAATAAACCTCTCCTGTCTATCGTTACAAAACGGTCCACATTGATGGTGAGTGGTCCAGACAATCATAGTCAAGTAACTTGCTCTACTAACATGTGGGGGACAGGGGTCGCCCCTTGAAAATGTACGACCGTCCACAAACACCCCTTCCCGTCCCCCACACCCCTGCAGTAAACCTGAGAGCCTTTTCAAACAGAGGAGGCCTGGAGAAACACATGTACCTTGGCTAAAATACAGACCTTTATATCAGAAGCCTGTGACAGAGCATGCTGTGACTAGAAACATGAGCATGCATTACAGATGGGTGTTAGTGAGTGACAGTCAGGAGGGAGCTTTCACCAAAAGGGTGTTCAGGCTCCCGTCACATCCCTATAACAGTCCTGCCCACCTCCACAAAAGACATTAGTGGCTTCAACCAACATAATTCGCTAGCAAGGCCTTCACCCTCGCGCTGAGAAACCACACTGCATCAGGAAAGAGTCTCATCTTCGCCCACCAAGGGCAGGTCCATACTTCGCATGCCCTCCCCGCTCTCTTGTTTCCTAGGAAACAAAACGGAGGAGCAGAATTCAATACAGCCACCAGTGCTAAGTACCTGTGTCAATTCTATCACTGTAGAGATACAGCTAGTTAACCTCAGTTTAGCTGGGAAACTGAGTGGAACCATTCACTTGTTAGCTACGTTACTGGAGAGATTGAGCAGAGAGGGAACTTAGCAAGCTGTTAGTTGAACATTCAGGTCAGAGATTTAAAAAACAACATCAAAGTAGTTCACTGGTATGTCCTTGGGAGGGAGGAGGGTGTTGTGATGCTGCATGCGGAGGAATCAGTGACCCATTCTTTAAATACAGATATTCGGCCAAATTTAAACCAGGGTTTTCACAGGGAAAGTGTTTAGGCTGCAGTTCTATAAGTGCTTGGCCAAGGATGAGATTGATTCATTCTAATTTGCTGACTTGACATTTTCTGCTCTGCTCATCGCTGTTCAGTTCACACTTGACCAGAAACACCTTAGATTGCACTTGGTCGTACGGGAACCCCATGTCACCCCAGTTGGGGATCAGCAAGAGGTTCCCAGACATGGTTTCAAGTACCCCTGTGTATTGGCTATAATTATTCCCTTGAATGCATGTTGATCTGTTACACAGGAGCCCTTGACGACGAACACCACTCATGCCTATGGACTTAAGTGAGTTTCATACCACTTGAATAGTATTGAGCTAGATAGGCAGGCAAGGGCAGTGGCCCATGGTCCTTTACCTTCTGTGGTTACTATGAACGTAGCAGTATCTCACATTGCCCGCTCTCCCTTTGCTGGAGTGCAGGGGGGGGGGCAGATTAAGAGGTTGCCAAGCACAGACAAGTATATCACAAGAAAATCTTAACACCATCGACGTGCCCTCCTACTATAATTTAATGACAATTAAGAATCCATTTTGCAAGATAAGAATAATTAGCCATGTACAAAAGAACCCCCAACACTGAGCTTTTCTATTGCAATATGAAGCTACATTACATTATTAAGTGATTGTAGGATTGCACATTTCTGGAAACTTTCTTAAAAATTGCCCGGTTTTCCAGAAATGTTCCGGAAATAAGTAGAAAATCCAGAATCCTACAACCAGGATTTTTTAGAAAACCTGAGAAAAACACAGATATTTTGCAACTAACTGTCTAGAAAAGATGTTTCTCTACTGACTAGAGAGCCGTGCAAAAGGCCGAAGAGAGGGGAACTTACGTGAGCACGTGTCCTGGTGCAGACAGACCGGTGCCTCGGTCTTCGGTTCTCTGGCGCCCCCAGTCAAAGGGGTTCCCAAAGGAGCGCTTCCTCAGCATGGTCCTCACCAGGATCTACAGAGACAGAGACGTTTGAATGGGCCACACCAGGATCTACAGAGACGTTTGAATGGGCCACACCAGGATCTACAGAGACAGAGACGTTTGAATGGGCCACACCAGGATCTACAGAGACGTTTGAATGGGCCTCACCAGGATCTACAGAGACAGAGACGTTTGAATGGGCCACACCAGGATCTACAGAGACAGAGACGTTTGAATGGGCCACACCAGGATCTACAGAGACAGAGACGTTTGAATGGGCCACACCAGGATCTACAGAGACAGAGACGTTTGAATGGGCCACACCAGGATCTACAGAGACGTTTGAATGGGCCTCACCAGGATCTACAGAGACAGAGACGTTTGAATGGGCCACACCAGGATCTACAGAGACAGAGACGTTTGAATGGGCCACACCAGGATCTACAGAGACAGAGACGTTTGAATGGGCCACACCAGGATCTACAGAGACAGAGACGTTTGAATGGGCCACACCAGGATCTACAGAGACAGAGACGTTTGAATGGGCCACACCACAGAGTTCAGATTGACACCTGTCACAGAGCAGAGTGGCTGTGAACAAATGTCCTACGTTTATCATTCACTTTTCCTGGTCAAACAGTCGTTTATTAGTTACAACACTTCATATCAAGTTCGCCTTCGTGGTTTAATGACTTTATAACTTCTGTGTAACTAGTGTAACTACCCAGCTGTACAACAGTAATTGTAGATGAAACAATCAAAAGAGCTGAAAGGAAACTGACGATGTTAAATCAATGAATGAACATTCATAAGGTATCTTTTGTGAACTGTAAAGTGTGGCCTCTTGTCCCAGTACACCAAGAGACTGACTGCTGCAAAACGAGCCTGAGTGTGAGTTCTGAGCCAGTGCTATCATGTTTAATCCCGTGCTATCATGTTTAATCCAGTGCTATCATGTTTAATCCCGTGCTATCATGTTTAATCCAGTGCTATCATGTTTAATCCAGTGCTATCATGTTTAATCCAGTGCTATCATGTTTAATCCAGTGCTATCATGTTTAATCCCGTGCTATCATGTTTAATCCAGTGCTATCATGTTTAATCCAGTGCTATCATGTTTAATCCCGTGCTATCATGTTTAATCCAGTGCTATCATGTTTAATCCCGTGCTATCATGTTTAATCCCGTGCTATCATGTTTAATCCAGTGCTATCATGTTTAATCCCGTGCTATCATGTTTAATCCCGTGCTATCATGTTTAATCCCGTGCTATCATGTTTAATCCCGTGCTATCATGTTTAATCCCGTGCTATCATGTTTAATCCAGTGCTATCATGTTTAATCCAATGTTTAATCCAGTGCTATCATGTTTAATCCCGTGCTATCATGTTTAATCCAGTGCTATCATGTTTAATCCCGTGCTATCATGTTTAATCCAGTGCTATCATGTTTAATCCAATGTTTAATCCAGTGCTATCATGTTTAATCCCGTGCTATCATGTTTAATCCCGTGCTATCATGTTTAATCCCGTGCTATCATGTTTAATCCAGTGCTATCATGTTTAATCCCGTGCTATCATGTTTAATCCAGTGCTATCATGTTTAATCCAGTGCTATCATGTTTAATCCAGTGCTATCATGTTTAATCCCGTGCTATCATGTTTAATCCAGTGCTATCATGTTTAATCCAGTGCTATCATGTTTGATCCCGTGCTATCATGTTTAATCCCGTGCTATCATGTTTAATCCAGTGCTATCATGTTTAATCCAGTGCTATCATGTTTGATCCCGTGCTATCATGTTTAATCCCGTGCTATCATGTTTAATCCAGTGCTATCATGTTTAATCCCGTGCTATCATGTTTAATCCCGTGCTATCATGTTTAATCCCGTGCTATCATGTTTAATCCCGTGCTATCATGTTTAATCCCTATCATGCAGTGATCATGTTTAATCCCGCTATCATGCGATCATGTTTAATCCCGTGCTATCATGTTTAATCCCGTGCTATCATGTTTAATCCCGTCCTATCATGTTTAATCCCGTCCTATCATGTTTAATCCCGTGCTATCATGTTTAATCCCGTGCTATCATGTTTAATCCCGTGCTATCATGTTTAATCCCGTGCTATCATGTTTAATCCAGTGCTATCATGTTTAATCCCGTGCTATCATGTTTAATCCAGTGCTATCATGTTTAATCCAGTGCTATCATGTTTAATCCAGTGCTATCATGTTTAATCCCGTGCTATCATGTTTAATCCAGTGCTATCATGTTTAATCCTGTGCAATCATGTTTAATCCCGTGCAATCATGTTTAATCCCGTGCTATGATGTTTAATCCAGTGCAATCATGTTTAATCCCGTGCTATCATGTTTAATCCAGTGCTATCATGTTTAATCCCGTGCTATCATGTTTAATCCAGTGCTATCATGTTTAATCCAGTGTTAAAGCTAGAATCCTTAACTGAAACAATTAACAGCGCATTTTGGTAAAAAACTGAGGAATGGGTCTGGAGAAATATAACCACTCTTTAATTCATAAACAGAGCTGTGGATATCAAAATTATAGTTTAAAACCATGTTTTGAGGCTGTGCAGTGTCCGTTTACGATGTTAACAAACATTGGAGCAAAACAAGTGTATATGTTGGGTTCTGATGCGGTGCGACAGTTGAACTAAACTCATGAGGCATTTACAGTGGGGAGAACAAGTATTTGATACACTGATGATTTTGCAGGTTTTCCTACTTACAAAGCGTGTAGAGGTCTGTAATTTTTAACATAGGTACACTTCAACTGTGAGAGACGGAATCTAAAACTAAAATCCAGAAAATCACATTGTATGATTTTTAAGTAATTCATTTGCATTTTATTGCATGACATAAGTATTTAATCACCTACCAACCAGTAAGAATTCCGGCTCTCACAGACCTGTTAGTTTTTCTTTAAGAAGCCCTCCTGTTCTCCACTCATTACCTGTATTACCTGCACCTGTTTGAACTCGTTACCTGTATAAAAGACACCTGTCCACACACTCAATCAAACAGACTCCAACGTCTCCACAATGGCCAAGATCAGAGAGCTGTGTAAGGACATCAGGGGTAAAATTGTAGACCTGCACAAGGCTGGGATGGGCTACAGGACAATAGGCAAGCAGCTTGGTGAGACGGCAACAACTGTTGGCGCAATTATTCAAAAATGGAAGAAGTTCAAGATGATGGTCAATCACCCTCCTCGGTCTGGGGCTCCATGCAATATCTCACCTCGTGGGGCATCAATGATCATGAGAAAGTAGAGGGATCATCCCAGAACTACACGGCAGGACCTGGTCAATGACCTGAAGAGAGCTGGGACCACAGTCTTAAAGAAAACATTAGTAACACACTACACCGTCATGGATTAAAATCCTGCAGCGCACGCAAGGTCCCCCTGCTCAGGACAAGGTAACCCTGCTCAGGACAAGGTCCCCCTGCTCAGGACAAGGTCCCCCTGCTCAGGCCAAGGTCCCCCTGCTCAGGACAAGGTCCCCCTGCTCAGGCCAAGGTCCCCCTGCTCAGGCCAAGGTCCCCCTGCTCAGGACAAGGTAACCCTGCTCAGGCCAAGATCCCCCTGCTCAGGACAAGGTCCCCCTGCTCAGGCCAAGGTCCCCCTGCTCAGGCCAAGGTCCCCCTGCTCAGGCCAAGGTCCCCCTGCTCAGGACAAGTCCCCTGTCCCCCTGCTCAGGCCAAGGTCCCCTGCTCAGGCCAAGGTCCCCCTGCTCAGGCCAAGGTCCCCCTGCTCAGGACAAGGTCCCCCTGCTCAGGACCCTGCTCAGGCCAAGGTCCCCCTGCTCAGGACAAGGTCCCCCTGCTCAGGCCAAGGTCACCCTGCTCAGGCCAAGATCCCCCTGCTCAGGACAAGGTCCCCCTGCTCAGGCCAAGGTCCCCCTGCTCAGGACAAGGTCCCCCTGCTCAGGCCAAGGTCCCCCTGCTCAGGCCAAGGTCCCCCTGCTCAGGCCAAGGTCCCCCTGCTCAGGACAAGGTCCCCCTGCTCAGGACAAGGTCCCCCTGCTCAGGCCAAGGTCCCCCTGCTCAGGCCAAGGTCCCCCTGCTCAGGACAAGGTCCCCCTGCTCAGGCCAAGGTCCCCCTGCTCAGGCCAAGGTCCCCCTGCTCAGGACAAGGTCCCCCTGCTCAGGACAAGGTCCCCCTGCTCAGGCCAAGGTCCCCCTGCTCAGGACAAGGTCCCCCTGCTCAGGACAAGGTCCCCCTGCTCAGGCCAAGGTCCCCCTGCTCAGGACAAGGTAACCCTGCTCAGGACAAGTTCCCCCTGCTCAGGACAAGGTCCCCCTGCTCAGGACAAGGTCCCCCTGCTCAGGCCAAGGTCCCCCTGCTCAGGCCAAGGTCCCCCTGCTCAAGCGCATGTCCAGGCCAGTCTGAAGTTTGCCAATGACCATCTGGATGATCCAGAGGAGGAATGGGAGAAGGTCATGTGGTCTGATGAGACAAAAATAGAGCTTTTTGGTCTAAACTCCACTCGCCGTGTTTGGAGGAAGAAGAAGGATGAGTCATCCCAACCGTGAAGCATGGAGGTGGAAACATCATTCTTTGGGGATGCTTTTCTGCAAAGGGGACAGGACGACTGCACCGTATTGAGGGGAGGATGGATGGGGCCATGTATCGCGAGATCTTGGCCAACAACCTCCTTCCCTCAGTAAGAGCATTGAAGATGGGTCGTGGCTGGGTCTTCCAGCATGACAACGACCCGAAACACACAGCCCGGGCAACTAAGGAGTGGCTCCGTAAGAAGCATCTCAAGGTCCTGGAATGGCCTAGCCAGTCTCCAGACCTGAACCCAATAGAACATCTTCGGAGGGAGCTGAAAGTCCGTATTGCCCAGCGACAGCCCCGAAACCTGAAGGATCTGGAGAAGGTCTTATGGAGGAGTGGGCCAAAATCCCTGCTGCAGTGTGTGCAAACCTGGTCAAGAACTACAGGAAACGTATGATCTCTGTAATTGCAAACAAAGGTTTCTGTACCAGATATTAAGTTCTGCTTTTCTGATGTATCAAATACTTATGTGATGCAATAAAATGCAAATTAATTACTTAAAAATCATACAATGTGATTTTCTGGATTTTTGTTTTAGATTCTGTCTCTCACAGTTGAAGTGTACCTATGATAAAAACATTACAGACCTCTACATGCTTTGTAAGTAGGAAAACCTGCAAAATCGGCAGTGTATCAAATACTTGTTCTCCCCACTGTATAAATTATATTCTTCAAGAATCAATGGGCACATATCATTCATTTATAAGTCCCAAAAAAGGAAGTATCAACTACAGACTCTCGCTATGAAGGCAGTGCAGTGTGGCCTGTGTGTGTCCTCCTCCCACCACTCACCACAGTGGCCAGACTGGGGATGTGTTTGACAGAGTTCTCCACCTCCTCCTCGGTCACCTCGATCAGCATGCAGCAGTTATCGTCCTCCAGAGGGAGGGGCTCCTCTCCTCTCCGCGTCACCCACGGGTGCACCTGGAGGGAGCAGAGAGAGGCCCAACGTGATGCAGCCACACACACTAAGTGCATTACAAACACACACACACACACACACACACACACACACACACACACACACACACACACACACACACACACACACACACACACACAAATCACTAAAAAGCAGACCTTAATCTGCGGTACTGATATCCTGGTCTCTGGATTCTTGTCAAGCATCTTCAGTAGCAGATCTTTCAGATCGTCCGATAAGTCTGAACTGTAGGGGCCACAACAAGAGTTAGGGTCCTTCATTAATCATGGATCGTATCCCCTCCCGGTAGAGTTGAATGGAGAACTCACTGCTCTGGCAGCTCCACTGGCTGAGTCTTGATCTTCTGATGAAGACTGATGATGCGTTCATCCATAAAGGGACACTGTTGACAGGAGTCACATTAGAACGCGTCGTATCAGTCATAAGGCTGGACTATTGCATCATGCAGCTGTGGATTGTAGTAACATATAGAGTACAGTAGGAGAGGTTTACCACTCCGAACACGAAACAGTACAACGTCACTCCCATGGCCCAAACGTCCAATGCCTATAAGAAGAAACAGAATTCACTTACAACCCACATCATTTCCTCATAACAGCTGCCCTTAAGGACTTTCAGAGAGAAGCTCACTGACAGAAGCTCTTTCACCTTGCCAGAGAAGTTCTTCCTGGTCTCGGAGAGAGTCTCGGGGGCGAGGAAGGCGGGCGTGCCCACCGTGCTGGTCAGGAGGGCGTCGGCCCCCTCAAACTGGTTACTGACCCCGAAGTCAGCGATCTTAATGTGACCGTCCTCCCCAACCAGGAGGTTAGAGGGCTTGATGTCCCGGTGGATGATCCTCTGGTAATGCACTGGAAGACAACAGCACAGCATCATTAGTCATTTAGCAGAGACTCTCACGGTAACGAGTCATACATTAAGGGCTTGTAAGTAAGCATTTCACGCGTGTGGCAAATACAGTTTGATTTGACAACCCACTAAGCACTGAAAAGGATCTGATTCAACGGCGCCATTTTAAGCTGTGGGTGAGTTGATCCGGTGCGATCTCAATCTGTTACAAACACACCTCTGTATAACACCTCCTGAAGATACAGGGAAAGGAGGACTCTGTGTGTTAAAGTGTAGGGGGGGGGTGTCTGAGTAGTTGTATGTGGGAGAGGAAGAGAGGTTTGAGTGCTGCTTGAAGTACCCTTATAGTGCATCTCTCTCCCTCCATCTATCCGTGTGTACTGCTCTGTTTGACCAGAGCCCCATATAGGAAGTAGTCCCAAATGGTACCCTATGCCCTATATAGTGCACTACTTTGACCAGAGCCCCGTATAGGAAGTAGTCCCAAATGGTACCCTATGCCCTATATAGTGCACTACTTTGACCAGAGCCCCGTATAGGAAGTAGTCCCAAATGGTACCCTATGCCCTATATAGTGCACTACTTTGACCAGAGCCCCGTATAGGAAGTAGTCCCAAATGGTACCCTATGCCCTATATAGTGCACTACTTTGACCAGAGCCCCGTATAGGAAATAGGGTGCCACTTCGGATGCACACTGTGCTTGAGTGCAATAATGCCACGGAAAGCTATTGTGATTATGTGCACTGTGGAAAGGAGGTAGTGGGTGGCTGAAGAAAGGAAGAGAGGAAGAGAAGAGAAGAAGAGAAGAGAGGAAGAGAAGAAGAGAGGAAGAGAAGAAGAGAAGAAGAGAAGAAGAGAAGAAGAGAAGAAGAGAAGAAGAGAAGAAGAGAGGAAGAGAAGAAGAGAAGAAGAGAGGAAGAGAAGAAGAGAAGAAGAGAGGAAGAGAGGAAGAGAAGAAGAGAAGAAGAGAAGAGAGGAAGAGAAGAAGAGAGGAAGAGAAGAGAGAGAAGAGAAGAGAAGAAGAGAAGAGAGGAAGAGAGGAAGAGAGGAAGAGAAGAAGAGAAGAAGAGAGGAAGAGAAGAGAAGAAGAGAGGAAGAGAGGAAGAGAAGAGAGGAAGAGAAGAAGAGAAGAAGAGAAGAGAGGAAGAGAAGAAGAGAAGAAGAGAGGAAGAGAGGAAGAGAAGAAGAGAAGAGAGGAAGAGAAGAAGAGAGGAAGAGAAGAAGAGAGGAAGAGAAGAAGAGAAGAGAAGAAGAGAAGAAGAGAAGAAGAGAGGAAGAGAAGAAGAGAGGAAGAGAAGAAGAGAGGAAGAGAGGAAGAGAAGAAGAGAGGAAGAGAGGAAGAGAAGAAGAGAGGAAGAGAGGAAGAGCAGAAGAGAGGAAGAGTAGCTAATCAGAAGAAGACCATTGTGCTCTCCCAAATGTTTGGTGGGTGCGTAAAACGCGCAAATTCAGACAAGCAAAAAAGGTGTGTGTGATGGGTCCACACTCAAACAGGTGTGATGGGTCCACACTCAAACAGGTGTGATGGGTCCACACTCAAACAGGTGTGATGGGTCCACACTCAAACAGGTGTGATGGGTCCACACTCAAACAGGTGTGATGGGTCCACACTCAAACAGGTGTGATGGGTCCACACTCAAACAGGTGTGATGCGTCCACACTCAAACAGGTGTGATGGGTCCACACTCAAACAGGTGTGATGGGTCCACACTCAAACAGGTGTGATGGGTCCACACTCAAACAGGTGTGATGGGTCCACACTCAAACAGGTGTGATGGGTCCACACTCAAACAGGTGTGATGGGTCCACACTCAAACAGGTGTCGCATGAAGCTTACTTCATGTGTATTATTGTCACTGCGTCAGGGATCGAGTACAGATGTTCCGGCTTCGCAGCCAGGATGTGGGTGCAAATCTTTCATTCACAACAGCATTTATAGGGAACACAGGTGAGCTACCGGTGTGCAGCAACAAAGAGAGGGAGAGCACAGACAGTACTGTGATTAGAGAAGAGAACCCACTCACAGAACTCAATCCCCCTGACTAGGTCTTGGAAGTAGAACCGAGCTTGGTCCTCATTTAGCAGCTTGTCCGTGGGCAACTCCTCCATCACAGCCCTGCACACGAGCGAGACACACACACAAACAGACACAGCGAGAGAGCAGTGAATTGAGCGTCAGTGCTTAACGAGATTGAGCTCAGTCCAGCTTATACTGATTACAGTAGCAAGAGGATTAACCCACCCCTTTTTGACCAGCTCGAACACTGCAAAAAGAACAGAGATGCCGTCATTACTACATCATCAACGCTTTAGCGAGTTAGTTATCATGATGAAAATGATCAAATCTGTGAGTGGGTCTGATTAGGAAGCGAGTGGGACGTGTGTGTCTCACACCTCATAACGATGTTGAACAGTGGCTGTGTCATGTGAACTGAAGGGATATCTATCGGTGTGTGTGTGTGTGTGTGTGTGTGTGTGTTCAAGCTCAGAATCAGGCCAATCTTACCCATGTACAGATGGTCCTCACCAGGGTCGTCAAGAACCTGGCAGGAGAAGAGAGGGACGCAGGTTCAGAGGAGCACACATACTAGACCGACAGCACACTACAATATTAGCAGTCTGTTGTAAACACAAACCCACTTGCAATCACTGACAATGCCAACGAGCAGTCACAATAATATTGTATGACATTTTTGACAAAACAATTGAAGCAGGGAGGTTCCTGTCTCATGAAAATAACACTGAACTCAAAACAGTGACATAATGTGTTGCTATTGTATTATGCATTGGCAACACACAACAGCTTGTGTTAGGAGGACAAACACCACCCAGATTGTAGAGCCTCACCTCCACTAGCTTCACTACATTGGGATGGTCCAGCTTTTTTAGGATGGCAATCTCCTGGTAGACCCGTTCTAGCGGTCCTTTTGGCTGAGGGGGGCCTTCGGGGGCTGCTTTGGCTCCACGGGGGGGTGGTCTCCCTGCAGGTGGACAGGAAGGAGGGGGGAGGGAGGGGAGAAAGTGTAGTGGTCTGGTTAGTCTACAGCAGTGGTCATCAACCGGTTCGATCGCGATCAACTGGTCGATCTCCAAGGCATTCCTAGTCGATCTCCAAGGCATTCCTAGTGGATCTCCAAGACATTCCTAGTCGATCACCAAGACATTCCTAGTGGATCTCCAAGGCATTCCTAGTGGATCTCCAAAGCCTTCCGAGTGGATCACCAAGACATTCCTAGTCGATCTCCAAGACATTCCTAGTCGATCTCCAAGACATTCCTAGTCGATCTCCAAGACATTCCTAGTCGATCACCAAGACATTCCTAGTCGATCACCAAGACATTCCTAGTCGATCACCAAGACATTCCTAGTCGATCACCAAGAAATTTCTAGTCGATCTCCAAACATTTCTGTGAAAAAAACTACAATAAAGCCTTGCGTTCCTATTTTTTTTTTTTTTTTTAAATTCCTTTCACACTGTTGGCAGTAGGTGCACTTGATTCAGCAGCCCTAGTGCTGTTGGCGGTAGGTGCACTTGATTCAGCAGCCCTAGTGCTGTTGGCGGTAGGTGCACTTGATTCAGCAGCCCTAGTGCTGTTGGCGGTAGGTGCACTTGATTCAGCAGCCCTAGTGCTGTTGATGCACTTGATTCAGCAGCCCTAGTGCTGTTGGCGGTAGGTGCACTTGATTCAGCAGCCCTAGTGCTGTTGGCGGTAGGTGCACTTGATTCAGCAGCCCTAGTGCTGTTGGCGGTAGGTGCACTTGATTCAGCAGCCCTAGTGCTGTTGGCGGTAGGTGCACTTGATTCAGCAGCCCTAGTGCTGTTGGCGGTAGGTGCACTTGATTCAGCAGCCCTAGTGCTGTTGGCGGTAGATGCACTTGATTCAGCAGCCCTAGTGCTGTTGGCGGTAGGTGCACTTGATTCAGCAGCCCTAGTGCTGTTGGCGGTAGGTGCACTTGATTCAGCAGCCCTAGTGCTGTTGGCGGTAGGTGCACTTGATTCAGCAGGCCTAGTGCTGTTGGCGGTAGGTGCACTTGATTCAGCAGGCCTAGTTCTGTTGGCGGTAGGTGCACTTGATTCAGCAGGCCTAGTGCTGTTGGCGGTAGGTGCACTTGATTCAGCAGCCCTAGTGCTGTTGGCGGTAGGTGCACTTGATTCAGCAGCATTAGGGCCGGGAAGGCAAAGTGTCCCCATTTTGAACCATTTCATGTGTCTGAACGTAGAACTCTGCCTACCTGGCAGGCCCAGAGAGCAAATCAAGTGTACCTATAGGCCTACAGCTGGCCAATCAGAAAGCTCAGATCACGGTGTTTGCACAGTTTCCTCGAGCCATAGACTGTGAAAAGAAACCTCGAACGCACAGCAAAGTTGATAACGAGAGATTTCAAGACCATGACTAGAGAGTCAACGAATACAGCAAAGCACTGATGAGTAAGTTCATGTTTAAGTCATTATTCAGCACTGTCAATACTTTGTTCAAAACTTTTATAAGCCATAAAATGTGCATCCCTACTTCTACTCACACTACAACCAGCACTGCAGCTGTGTGAATGAGTACAACCAGCACTGCAGCTGTAATGAATGAGTACAACCAGCACTGTAGCTGTAATGAATGAGTACAACCAGCACTGCAGCTGTAATGAATGAGTACAACCAGCACTGTAGCTGTAATGAATGAGGACAACCAGCACTGCAGCTGTGTGAATGAGTACAACAAGGTGTTCCCATAAGTTTGCATTGTTATTATTAGCGGCTTGTCTCTTTTTGAAATTGAGTAATATTTCACTTTATATGGACATCAGACAAACATGAATTAGGGCATGAGGCAGAAATAATGCTGTGCGACTTGAGATTCGCCATCAACTGAAAGACTGTGTTCCCTTTTCTCAGTGGAGGGAGAGAGGAGGGACGGTGAGTCGGGTGAGAGGAGGGAGAGAGGAGGGACGGGGAGTCGGGTGAGAGGAGGGAGAGAGGAGGGACGGGGAGTCGGGTGAGAGGAGGGAGAGAGGAGGGAGGGAGAGAGGAGGGAGAGAGGAGGGAGGGAGAGAGGAGGGAGAGAGGAGGGACGGGGAGTCGGGTGAGAGGAGGGAGAGAGGAGGGACTGACCATGAGATGCAGGCCATCAGGCCATCATTACATAAAAAGCCAATGATATTGCTCACTCAGCTGTGCTTCACAAGTAATACAACAAATTATCATGGTCATGTAGCTTCATTTAAAAAAAAATATAATTTCAAACTGGTCTGAGAAGAACATTGGCAGGGTAATTCAAGCACAGCCAACACGCAGTGATGTAGCCTACTACAAACCACATTGCTACAAAACTGTTTTCAATAGGTACATATTTTGTTATCTGAGCGGTAGACCTTGGCTTGCATCTGGACTCAGCAAAGGTTGGTAACCACTGGTCTCCAGCAGCAAAGTCTTACTGTAGGGTCCTAGAATAGTCTACATCTGGACTCAGTGGTCTCCAGCAGCAAAGTCTTACTGTAGGGTCCTAGAATAGTCTATGTGTTCTGCAGGATTGACCATATAACCTCACTAGGCTCAGTACTTACGTGGGAAACCTGCCTGCCTCATCAGCCTCTTCTTGGACAGCACTTTCATCGCCTGGAGGGAGAGAGGGAGGAGGAGGGAGAGAGGGAGGAGGAGGGAGAGAGGGAGAGAGGGAGAGAGGGAGGAGGAGGGAGAGAGGGAGAGGGGGAGGAGGAGGGAGAGAGGGAGGAGGAGGGAGAGAGGGAGGAGAGGGAGAGAAGGAGGAGAGGGAGAGAGGGAGGAAAGGGAGAGAGGGAGGAGGAGGAGAGGGGGAGGGAGAGGGAGAGAGGGAGGAGGGAGGGGAGAGAAGGAGGAGAGGGAGGAGGGAGGAGGGATTAGGAGGGAGAGAGGGAGGAGGAGGGAGAGAGGGAGGAGAGGGAAAGAGGGAGGAGAGGGAAAGAGGGAGGAGGAGGGAGAGAGGGAGGAGAGGGAGAGAGGGAGGAGAGGGAGAGAGGGAGGAGGAGGGAGAGAGAGGGAGAGAGGGAGGAGAGAGGGAGAGAGGGAGAGAGGGAGGAGGAGGGAGAGAGGGAGGAGGAGGGAAAGAGGGAGGAGAGGGAAAGAGGGAGGAGGAGGGAGAGAGGGAGGAGAGGGAGAGAGGGAGGAGGAGGGAGGAGGAGGGAGAGAGGTCTGAAATCAAAGTATGGAGAGATGTACAGTAAAGGGGATTGTCGTTACATGCTACAAACCCGTGCACATCGCAGGAGGTTGGTGGCACCTTAACTGGGGTGGACGGGCTCGTGGTAATGGCTGGAGCAAAAACAGAACTGCTTGGCCATAATGACCATCGTTAATGTTTGGAGGAAAAGGGGGAGGCTTACAAGCCGAAGGACACCACCTCAACCGTGAAGCACGGGGGTGGCAGCATCATGTTGTGGGGGTGCTTTGCTGCAGGAGGGTCTGGTGCACTTCACAAAATAGATGGCAGTATGTGGATATATTGAAGCAACATCTCAAGACATCAGTCTGGAAGTTAATGCTTGGTCGCAAATGGGTCTTCCAAATGGACTTAAGGACAACAAAGTCAAGGTATTGGAGTGGCCATCACAAAACCCTGACCTCAATCCTATAGAAAATTTGTGGGCAGAACTGAAAACTTGTGTGCGAGCAGGGAGGCCTACAAACCTGACTCAGTTACAGAAGCTCTGTCAGGAGGAATGGGCCAAAATTCACCCAACTTATTGTGGGAAGCATGTGGAAGTTTGACCCAAGTTAAACAATTTAAAGGCAATGCTACCAAATAATAATTGAGTGTATGTAAACTTCTGACCCACTGGGAATGTGATGAAAGAAACAAAAGCTGAAATAAATCATTCTCTCTACTATTATTCTGACATTTCACATTCTTAAAATAAAGTGGTGATCCTAACGGACCTAAGACGGGGAATCTTTACAAGGATTAAATGTCAGGAATTGTGAAAAAAAAAAGTTCCGTATGTAAACTGTACATGTTAAAATCGCCACTGTGTGTGTGTGTGTGTGTAAGATGGCCAGCAGGACTCACGTAATAAGTGTTGTTGTCTTCATTGTAGGCCAGCTTGACAACACCATAAGAGCCCTTGTCAGTGAACAGGAGAGCACAGGCAGTGTGACGTTCAGCAGCTGTCAATCATCCACACAAATAAAAACCTACAGTACACACTCAAAAGAACACACGCACACAAACACCCACCCACGCACACAATAGCTATCCCAAGCTGACCCACCGGAAATGTGTGGGCGGAGTACTCTCAATGAGAACCAGCTGCTTCAAATCAAGTACAGTAAAAATGTAAATCGACCCGCCCCCCTTCCACCACACACACATGTACACAGAGAGTTTAGACAGCAGGCAGAACTCTCTCTCCAAATTCACCTATCCTGAGGCTCCCATTGTCTACTGCTTCACACAGAACAGACCCACTCTGCCGGGGAGAGGAGAGAGGAGACTATTTATACCAGCCTCTCATCCTCCTCTACATCTCCCTGGGACACGGATTTTAGGCCATTTGAAATGAGGACAAGGCTGGCAGGGAGAAGTGAGAATGACGGCAACTGTGTCCTTAATGATCCCCTCTGACTTTTTAAACACGCACAGTAAGGAATGGTGGAGGAATGGTGGAGGAATGGTGAAGGAATGGTGGAGGAATGGTGGAGGAATGGTGGAGAATGGTGAAGGAAAATGGTGAAGGAATGGTGGAGGAGAATGGTGAAGGAATGGTGAAGGAATGGTGGAGGAGAATGGTGGAGGAATGGTGGAGGAATGGTGGAGGAATGGTGAAGGAATGGTGGAGGAATGGTGAAGGAATGGTGGAGGAGAATGGTGGAGGAGAATGGTGAAGGAATGGTGGAGGAGAATGGTGAAGGAGAATGGTGAAGGAATGGTGGAGGAGAATGGTGTAGGAATGGTGGAGGAGAATGGTGAAGGAATGGTGAAGGAATGGTGGAGGAATGGTGGAGGAATGGTGGAGGAATGGTGAAGGAATGGTGAAGGAATGGTGAAGGAGAATGGTGGAGGAATGGTGGAGGAATGGTGGAGGAGAATGGTGGAGGAGAATGGTGGAGGAGAATGGTGGAGGAATGGTGAAGTGCTTTGAGGAGCGACAACTATACCTTTCCGATTTCATCTTTCAGCTTGTACTGGTTGAGCTGCACGCAGTCCTTTGAGAGGGAGAGAGAGAGAGAAGCTGACATCTCTGCAGGACTAATGCATTTTCTTGGTCTGCCAGAACCACACGAGGTGTAGCATTAGGAGAACCAACAATCCATGGAAAAGCAATATGTTTACTAACAAAACCTTCCTTTTGTTTCAACTTGGAAAACAAACTACCAGAAGTCAGCATGACTAAACATAAAATATATATAAGCCTGTACCATTCATGAGTAATGGATTCTGCTCGTTTTTATCCTGTAAAGTCTAGGGGTGTTCGGGGAGCAGGGTAACAGCCTAGCAAGCAGAGAGATCATGCCTGCATTCCAAACATGTGAAAGACACACCTTCTCCCATCAGCCCTCAAATTCAGTGGACACTTCTGACGACGTATCTTGACGTGTGATGAGTTACACTTGCAGTGCAAGCGAGGAATTCGTTCATTTTAAACGGACCGCCCTTGCCCAGGAAATTCCTCACACGTCCCACGGTTGTTTTTCAGGCATCATGGAACCTCCCGGTAGCTATTGTGTCCGCTTTGTATGCGCTACAGTCAATTATGATTGAATTTCATATCTTGGCTAGAAGACAGCACATCCACAGGCATCGAAAACTAGCCATCCGACGATATCAGGTAAATCGGAAAGGACAACGTGTAAGTCAGGGAAAGTTGTATGGGCTAGATAACGTTTCCATAAACGAACCAAACAAAAAAACAATTACTTGTGTTTGTGCCATCGTGTGCATTAGTAGTACAATTTCTAACTTATTTCCATTTGTTTTGACTTAGACTGGTATGTTGACTTCTCCATATTGCTGTTGGTATTAAGTGTTGTATGACTTTTCTTAGCAGATGTCCAATCGTGACCAATAGAATTCTGGGGCGTTTCAGGCCCCCGGAGTGAAAGGAAATGTGCTCTCCAACACTCGATCACAAACGAGGGCTGAGGGGCTTCCGTTGCCGACTTTTCTTGGCTAATTGTTTCGACCGATGGCAAAGAGGGAGGCAGGGATTCCCCCAAGGACCATAAGGCGAGGGTAAGTGGAGGAGGGTGTGCCTTTAAGTGTGTGGAATGCAGCCCATGGCTGCATCCCAAATAGCAGGTCCCATAGGGCTCGGGTCAAAAGTAGTGCACTGTGCAGGGAATAGGGTGCCATTTGGGACGCAGGCCATCTCGACAGGGAGTCTACTGGTCCAAGCTTCTGAGATCTACTGGGGAGTGAGCTGGCATCTACTAACACCATGGTCCTTACCTTCACATAGGCTCAACCTTTATACCAGTATGCTGCTTCATTTACCACTGGAGACAAACACACAAGTTCAGCTGATGTGTGTTCATAGAGTTTGACTAACACAAAATGGTGTTTTTATTCCAAAGACCGGGGGGGGGGGGCTAAAAGGTAGAAGGGCTGTGGCGGCGTTGCCTACCTGCAGGTCCGTGATGGAGACGCGGTGAGACTCCACGGTGGGCCTACGGGGTAGCCGCGGGGAGGAGTGGGGCGAGGTGATGGGCGAGTAGGGCAGCGAGGGGTAGATGTAGCGCCCGTTGGGAGACGAGGCCGTCTGGGAGCGCTCCTGCAGGGACAGCTTCCGGTCTGACAGGTTTAGTCTTCCCCTGTGCCCCTGGGGCTCGGGGGACAGGGCCTCGGGGTGGCCCACAGAGCGGGACAGCAGGTCACAGGAGTGTGGTCTGAAGGGCATCTCAGAGCACTCCATGTCCTCCACCTCATCACCTCCCTTGTACTCGGTCACCACGATAAGGGACTCCATGTAGTCTGGAACGGGGTGAGGGTTCACCTGCGGGGCAGGGCAGCTGCACAGTAGGTCAGGCAGGGGCTGCGTGTGAGTGTGTGTGGGCAGGGAGACATGACCGCAGGGCGACGGGGGCTCAGCAGAGGGCCAGGAGGAAACGCATGGAAACATGACAACGACTGGCCCCAGAGCTTGTATGTCGATGCTCCATCAGTGGTCTACCTCTGGAGAGCAGAGCACTAAAAGCAAAAACACAAAATAAAAACCAGATTTCACTTTTCAACACAGAGGACTTGATGAACAATGAAAAAGCCTAAATGACAGACATTTTTGTTATCATTTACAACACAGGTCTGTCGACGGACACAGAGCCTTGGTCTTGACCTTGCTCAAGGGCAAAATAGCAAAACTGTACCTTGCTCTGGATAAGGGCGACTGCTAAACGTAAAATGAGCCAGACACACTTGGAATTCCAACCTGCAACATTATCTTAGCTCTTTCAACATGATCTTAGCTCTTTCATCATGATCTTAGCTCTTTCAACATTATCTTAGCTCTTTCAACATTATCTTAGCTCTTTCAACATTAGCTTAGCTCTTTCAACATTATCTTAGATCTTCAACATTATCTTAACTCTTTCATCATTATCTTAGCTCTTTCAACATTATCTTAGCTCGTTCAACATTATCTTAGCTCGTTCAACATTATCTTAGATCTTCAACATTATCTTAGCTCTTTCATCGTTATCTTAGCTCTTCCAACATTATCTTAGCTCTTTCAACATTATCTTAGCTCTTTCAACTGAAAACGAGTTGAGGTGCCAACAAACAAATCCTAACAAGATGACGCAAACACAAAGCAACTTCATAAACATTCTTCAGAACCAAATCAACCTACAGCTGTTTGAACTTAGGCAACGTACGAGCATACTGCTTCTCCATGTGCTCACAACTTCAAAACAGGGCAGGAATCAGTCACAACTTCTCAGAATGGTTGGACTCCCAGTCTCTATAGGGGGTTAGGTTATCTATTCCAGCCAAACAAGGTTGTTTACCTCTATCTCAAGTACACCCCCCTGTTCACAACCCAATCTGGGTCCATGATCTGTTCCGATGTTGACGGAGCGGTTTCTCTCGGCAGGATGATTCCTGACATGTTGTTGAGGGGATTGGAGCTCAGCGTGTGCGAACTGACTGGGCCCCATAGACTGTGGAGTCAAAGCCGACAGAAAAAAAAAATACACTCATCCCCCAGCCAAGTTCACAACGAGGAGAAGGTGTGTGGGAAGAGACACCCCATCCAGGTGGCCTTGACTCTCCCCCCCTGTACCTCCACACTGTATATCTCTTCTATACATCCCTCCCTCTTTACCAACACAGTCTTCTGGGAGTGAATTACTTATGCTCTCTCCTGGACTCTCTTTCACATGTTCTCTATTCATGCAACTCCCTATAACTGCCTCTGTATAATCTCTGTCTTCTGTGTCTCTCCTGCTCTGCCTCACACCGCTTCTATCCACCCCCGCCCCCCCCCCCGGTCACCTCAATCACGTCTCCCACTCAGCTTGGGGTGGCTGCTCGTGGCTTGTGTTGTCTAGGCTTATGTAGAGGATCTCTGTAGCCTTTCTCCCTGTTGGTACCTGCTGTACTTCACCAATGACCCCTGCCTCATTACATCTCCTACTCAACACCGGGGTTGGAGTCAATTCCATTTCAATTCCGGGTCAATTCAGAAAGTAAACCAAACCTCAATTCCAATTAAAAAACATTGAAAATGTTCAGTGTACCTCATGAATTGAAATTGACCCCAACTTCTCCAGCCTCTTTTGTCGGCAAGGAAACACTTTGTTGCTTCAACTGCTTATTTCACTGTGAGTAACTTCACGAGGCGATTACTGTTGTTTATATTGTGTGACGCAGCAACAAAATGTTTAATCATGGGCTGGTGCCACCAACTGAAACAGTTAGTGGTCCCAGTGTTACCGGGGGAAAGCAGGCTGGAGCAATGATTCTTGTGTGTTTCTCTTTTGAAGAAGAGAGACATATCCAGAACATGACATGGAACCCTTGGGAATCCTCCTCCGTCATTCGTTACCAAGTAACAACACAATAACAATATCAAACAGGGCCAGTTTCAACAGAGAATAAACAACGAAGTGGCACTTCTTTATTTTCAGAGCAGAGCACTGTTCCCTCCTATGTGAATATCACAAGGAATATTCTAGCAACATCCCAGACAACTACCAGAAGTTAATTTAAAGAACCTATACCAGGTGTTCTGGCAATGTCCTGTGCAACCTAACATCATATGAATGGCTTCCCAACAAGGGGTTAGTTCAGTATAGGGTTGCTCATTTTGGGGAATATTCAGAGGTGGAAACCTTCCGTGGGAATTAACGGGAATATATGGGAATTAATGGGAATATATGGGAATTAATGGGAATATATGGGAATTAACGGGAATATAGTCAAATTAGTATTAATACCATTTAAATGTAGATGTTTTTTGCATTGGATATATTTACCATACGGAGACAAACAAAATCCTTCCAATAGAAGGATTATTTAGTCACAAATTTAACTTTAATTAAATGAGTTGACTCTTCACATGGGACCGTTTCACTGAACAACAAAAGAAAGGGAATATTGAATGATCCCCAATGATCCTTCGCAAATGAAAAGCTTCAGGTTCTATACGGTCTTCCTCTCAGGCTTCCATGTCTTCTCCCTGGACCTCCTCAATGTCCACCTCTTGAACATCAGACTCTGAGGCCTCATCTTCACTGTCACTTTTCAACCTTGTTGAGGATGGCTCGTCATCAGGCTCAAAAAGCCTCAATTGCCCAGATGGCCACCAATTTTTCAACCCTTATATTGCTCAGCCTGTTGCGTGCTTTGGTGTGTGAGTCCCCAAACAAGGACCAGTTGTGCTCTGTGGCGGCTGATGTTGGTGGGATTTGGAGGATGATGGAGGCAACAGGGGAAAGAGCCTCAGATCCACAAAGTCCCTTCCACCAGGTGGCTGATTAGATATGTTGGCAGAGTCTGAACATCACACGGGATGGCATTGTTTCCCTCAATCTGTGCAATGGCTGCTGCTATAGGTTTCAGGAGTTTCAGGCTGCTTACCACTCTCTACCTAAATACATCATCTAGGAGGATCCTCTTGATGGGGCTGTCCATATCGGCAGACTGTGATATGGCCATTTATTGGAGAGACTCCTTCCCCTCCAGGAGACCGTCAAACATGATGACAACACCCCAACGAGTGTTGCTGGGCAACTTCAATGTGGTGCTCTTATTCTTCTCACTTTGCTTGGTGAGGTAGATTGCTACTATAACTTGATGACCCTTCACATACCTAACCCTTTTCCTTGGCTCTCATGTAGAGTGTATCCATTGTTTTCAGTGCCATGATGTCCTTGAGGAGAAGATTCAATGCATGAGCAGCACAGCCAATGGGTGTGACGTGAGGGTAGGACTCCTCCACTTTAGACCAAGCAGTCTTCATGTTCGCAGCATTTTCTGTCACCAGTGCAAATACCTTCTGTGGTCCAAGGTCCTTTATAGACTGCCTTCAGCTCATCTGCAATGTAGAGACCGGTGTGTCTGTTGTCCCTTGTGTCTGTGATATGGAGAATGCTGGTTGAGGGATGGAGATGATTTTTGTTAATTATTCCTTGCCCACAAACATTCGACCACCCATCAGAGATGATTGCAATACAGTCTGCTTTCTCTATGAATGTCTTGACCTGCACTTGAACTCTGCATCCAGCAAATGAGTAGATAAGTCATGTCTGGTTGGAGGGGTGTATGCTGGGTGAAGAACATTCAGAAACCTCTTCCAGTACACATTGCCTGTGAGCATCAGAGGTGAACCAGTTGCATACACAGCTTGAGCAAGACATTCATCAGCATTTCTCTGACTTCGTTCCTCCATTGAGTCAAAAAAACTTCTGATTCCAGGAGGACCATGAGCTGTTGCTATCGATAAGGTGTCTGATTCATCATTTTCACCTCGAATAGAAGTAGAGGGACTTTTGTCAGAGGTTGTTTGTTGTGAGCGCCGAGGGAACTTTATGCACTGGGCCAGATGATTCTGCATCTTTGTTCTTCACATATGATTTGGCACAGTATTTGGAAATGTACACAGTGTTTCCTTCTACATTAGCTGCAGTGAAATGTCTCTTATTTTCCTGTTAAGATTAGAAGAAAAAGTGTTTCAAAAAATACAATTCCGTGTACAGATAAATAGTTAAGCAGTTAGATTAAACAACTCCTTTGTAAGATAAATGTTTTAAAATGAAACATGTATGGAAACAGGTGAATTAACACTCCTCAGTTAGCAGGCTCAAGCGAGCTAAAACCCACATGGTAGCAAAAACTAACTAGCAGAGACTGTTAACAAGTTAGAAATTATTTTAACACACTTGTATGTCATATAAAATATATTCACCCCACCCAGTTTGGTCCTCAAAACTTACCAGAATGCATGTCTTCCTTGGCTCAAGACAGTGTAGTAGTGTATACTCAATAGCATCTCATTAGTGTGCAAGATCTTGAGAATCAGCTGTACATGTGATGGAAGAATGCACTGTGCATGCAGAGGGTTGCAATTCCATTGAATTGGGGATAGTTTAACCAAAATATGCCACAATACCTAGAATTGCCTTATGTGAATCCCACAAAAAAATGTTCACTGTTATAAGCTAACTTTTGATGAATTTAAGAAACGTTCCCGGGCTTAATTTCCCACGGAAAATGTCCGACCCTTTGCAACCCTAATCACAACATAGTGTTTTGGAACCTCTCTCTTTTCATGTACCCACACTGTTCCACAATAGCTTGAGGAGAGAAATTTGGTGAGAAGAGACCCAAGATGTAGGCCAAGCTTGCCTGCCTGACCCACCCACGACCTACTTTGATCTCAGATGGGTCTTGACCTATTTCTCGCCATCTATTTCCACTTGCTTGAGATGCTAATGTACACAGTCAGTGATTGAGAAATTCACACACACACACGTAGCAAGATTACTTATTTACACATTGTCACTTTTTGTCAAGGCAGCTATAATGGAGTCCATGGCAGGCAAAGACAGACAACTTACTACCTTGCTCCTAGAGATCTGAGGCTAAAGCCATTACACTTCTGTGATCCCTCATTACGGTGGATCGCTGAAGAAGCAGCTTCTTTCCAACCCTGGAAACAAACAGATGCTGCTCTGAGGGCAACAACACAATGCCATCTGGAGCAGAGGAGTATTCTAAGCATCATTACAGATCAACCCTGTCACTGATCTGTAGTCCGAGACCAGATAAGCCTGTGAATGGCAAACGAGTCCTCTCTCAAGCAGACTACAGCTGCTGTACTGTGCTATTTATGCAGAGGTCTCAATGGGACTGATGGTGCCGATTATTAGGCCCATTTGGTATACATTTGACCAAACAGAGATGCTGCAAACGTGCACGTGGAAAGTTTGGTATCATGACGATATGGCCATAGCTGTCATGACTTATCGATATGGTCAGTGCTCAATTGAATAGGAAGTCATTTGCATCAATGTCAATGTTATTCTGCAAACCCACAATTATTATCGTCGGTAACCAGATGTTTCAATGCCGAAGATGTTCCCGATGGCCTGTACATACACAAAACATATAGGACCCAAGTCGCCTGACGGGCGGGGGGACGTCATTTAGCACATCAAAGCAATCAGTAGACGCAAACTAAGGTTAATTCCATGACATTTCTTAGATAAAGTAAATCGAGCTTGCAGGCTAAAATGTTCATGACCGGGCGATGAATAACGCAAAACCATGCACACCCGGAACATCAAAGGCCCCTGGAAGGTTCACATTGATAACGGTTTACATTAAACTAGCAAGCTACAGCATAAAATATGTATCGCTAGCTAGATTGCTAACCTAAAGGAAGATTAGTGGAAGCAACGCTCACGCTTCGTAAAAAAAACAACAACCAATCTCTCGACCACAAACGTGACGCATGGTAGAAATAACCTTACCATCTAATCGTTGCTCTGAAACTTACCTTTTCGGGTGCAATTACGAACTAAGGGCGTTCCGTATGCTAGCCACCTGACTCTGCATGAAATAGTGTTGATGTTGCTGGTAAAACATCGAGCGACGTGAAGAAACTGAACGAAGCATCGTGATAGGTGGAGAGCATCCTCTGAAGAACCAATCCAGCTGGGCAGACACCGTGTGGCCAGTGGGTGAAACGCTGTAGGTCGTGGACCATATGACATTTGTTTTTATTTATCCCTGACTGAATATTCACAAAAGGAAAATTAGATATTCGCCCCCAATTATCGGAGCATAGTTAAAACACTAACTTTCTTGGCATAGAAGCATAATGTAGCCTTGATTCATTTTGGCGCCACCATGTGGTACAAAAACAATATCATTTGACGACCCAGAAAACCAGGTAAAATAATGGGCGAAATGCTAACTGTATAGTTAGCCGTTCACCAAAATGCAGTTGCAGTGCACATCACAATCACTCAAAAGTCCACAAAGTCGTGAAGGCATGACAAAGCCACTTCCCCTTCAGAATGTCCTACAGCACCATTGAGAGCATCTTAACTGGCTGCATCCCCGCTTGGTATGGCAACTGCTTGGCATCCAACCACAAGTGTAGTACATCAAAGAGCTCTAGACCAGGCAGTGTCAGAGGAAGGACCTAAAAATGAGTCCAGCCCCCCCCCCCCCAAAAAAATCATAGACTGTTCACTCTGGTACCGCACAGCAAGCCTGGAACCAACAGGACCCTAAACAGCTTCTACCACCCCATGACTGGATCTGAATTGACCCTCACAGCTGCTACTGTTTATTAGCAATCCTGTTGCCTAGTTACTTGATCCCTACCTATATGTAGATATCTACCTTAAACCCCTGCACAGCAACTCAGTACTGGTACTCCTTGTGTATTTAGTCCTCCTTATTTTTCTATTCATTCAATTTCTCAGCATTATTGGAAAGGGCCAGTAAATAAGCATTTCACTGTTTACAAAGCACACGATAAGAATGAGACTGAAACCAAAGGCAATTCAAATTGACAGGAGAACAATTTATTTAAAAATGAAAAAGTACAATGTCAAAAAGCAGGTTTTGAAAAAAATTAAAAGGCTAGGAAAATAATTAGATCAGGTAGAGTACCAAATTCTCTACAAATAAAAATAAACTGTACAATGCAATCGTTTTAAACTAACCAACGCAGATACTACCGCCTTTTCGGGAAAATAGTTCCTCTTCCTATCCCTCCACCACGACCCCGTCCTCTTGCAGCCACTGCAGAAAAAAATACAATTAGTCAAAGATGCAGAAGTTAGCAGTTAGTTGCATTTAAAACTTTATTTTTTTTTAATCCTTAGTTGAGAGCAAATTAGCAATTGCCTCATTCGCCATAGGTGCATGTAGAAGCAGCAGCACTCACCCTGAGCTTTGAGAATGGCTGCCTTCCCCCTTCCTGCTCCAGAGCCCTGGTTCTTGTTTTTCATGCTCTTTAACATAGGGGCGTTTTTTAACATGTCCGGTAGGATCAGGAAGCGAATCTTGCTGCCCCGGATATAGACCTGCTCCAATTGGGCTACACGGCCATCCCGATGCGTCACAGTGATATTGGACATCTGAAAGGAAGCGATATACACAACACAACTCTTAAAAAAAGGGACAAACACAACCCTCCTATACAGATGAGCTCACAAATATCCCCTAAAACAAGATCATTTGTCTGAAAGCTAAAGGCAATCAGAAGACCTACCTGGCAGTTCATGTTGTCCTCAGCCTCAATGAGCTTGCCCCTGTACACTTCACCAGTGTTGGTCTCACAGGTCACAATGTGGCCCTCTGCTTCATGCAGAACTTTGATGGGCACGCCAATGGACATATTTGCAAGGGTCCTGTAGAAACAGAGACAAGGTATAGAGTCATTGTCTGCAGAAATCAATTGGCACCCATCACAATACAAAAGGAATAAGCATTTGGTTTGAGTAAAATGGAAAGGATTAGATTAGCATACCATACAGATATAATACAGTTGAAGTCAGAAGTTTACATACACTTTAGCCAAAAACATTTAAACTCAGTTTCACAATTCCTGACATTTAATCACAGTAAAAATTCCCTGTCTTGGGTCAGTTAGGATCACCACTTTATTTTAAGAATGTGAAATGTCAGAACAATTGTAAAAATAATTATTTAAACTTTTATTTCTTTCATCACATTCCCAGTTGGTCAGAAGTTTACATACACTAAATTAGTATTTGGTAGCATTGCCTTTAAATTGTTTAACATGGGTCAAACGTTACGGGTAGCCTTCCACAAGCTTCGCACAATAAGTTGGGCGAATTTTGGCCCATTCCTCCTGACAGAGCTGGTGTAACTGAGGCAGTTTTGTCGGCCTCCTTGCTCACATACGCTTTTTCAGTTCTGCCCACAAATGTTCTATTATGTGAAGTGCACCAGACCCTCCTACAGCAAAGCACCCCCACAACATGATGCTGCCACCCCCGTGCTTCACGGTTGGGATGGTGTTCTTCAGCATGCAAGCCTCCCCCCTTTTCCTCAAAACATAATGATGGTCATTATGGCCAAACAGTTCTATTTTTGTTTCATCAGACCAGAGGACATTTCTCCAAAAAGTACAATCTTTGTCCCCATGTGCAGTTGCAAACCGTAGTCTTTTTTTAATGGTGGTTTTGGAGCAGTGGGCGTGTTCCATGCTGAGCAGGATATGTCGATATAAGACTCGTTTTACTGTGGATAAAGATACTTTTGTTCCCGTTTCCTCCAGCATCTTCACAAGGTCCTTTGCTGCTGTTCTGGCACCAAAGTCTATAGGAGACAGAACGAGTCTCCTTCCTGAGCGGTATGACGGCTGCGTGGTCCCATGGTGTTTATACTTGCGTACTATTGTTTTTTTTCTGAGAAGCTTCTAAAGCCATTATATCATTTTCTGGAAATTTCCAAGCTGCTTAAAGGCACAGTCAACTTAGTGTATGTAAACTTCTGACTTACTGGAATTGTGATGCAGTGAATTATAAGTTAAATAATTTGTCTGTAAACAATTGTTGAAAACAATGACTTGTGTCAGGAACAAAGTAGATGTCCTAACCGAATTGCCAAAACTATAGTTCAGAGGAAATTTGTGGAGTGGTTGAATAACTAGTTTTAATGACTCCAACCTAAGTGTGTAAAGTTCCGACTTCAACTGTATATAAAGTGCTTGATCTGCTCTGCCTTGCCCCTGGTTGTGCTGAGCCAGAGTCCTTCGGTTTGCCCTGCCTCACCCACTCTGCAATGCCCCACGTTGACCTTTTATCTGGAAAACCAAACCCTGCGATGTGTGGTCTTCAGTTCATGCACTCACCTTGCTGACCCAGTCCAAGATCTGTCTCCACTGTTGGCAATGGCCTGATTCAGCCTTGGACTATTGTTAAAATGAGATGCACTGAACTTGTAATTGGCCAACCAGAGGATGTACTCCCTCTTGAGTGGTTCCGTCCTGGTTTCCTGCTACCTGTGACAGTTCTTTGCATTTGTATTGGCACCTGGCCTGGCTTACAATTACTGCGGCAATGGTATTGAATTCCCCATAGGCCTAGTTATTTAGTCCTACATGTTGGAGCTCGAAGCCTACAATTCTCACTGTAACCTGAAATCACACCTGCACATGTGACTATTACAACACTGAATCTGAGCATCGCCTTATGTTTTGGCCTACATTGTAAACAAAGTAACACACCTTTTCAATTCTACTGAAAAAAAAAGGAGTTTCAGTAACAATGTTGATAGTTAATTTCTGAGCTAGGTAAATAAAAATAGGACTTTAAAAAAAAACAGTCAAACGTAGTTACTTGTCTAAGGCACTGCGTTTCAGTGCTAGAAGAATCACTACAGTCCCTGGTTCGATCCCGGGCTGTATCACAACCGGCCGTGATCGGGAGTCCCATAGGGCGGTGCACAATTAGCCAAGCCTAGTCCGAGTTAGTGGAGTATTTAGCCGGGGTAGGCGGTCATTGTCAAATAAGAATGTGTTCTTTTTAACTGACTTGCCTAGTTAAATTTAAAAAATAACTAATATGTGGGTCCAGCATGCTGGCAAGGGTGGGTGTGTCAGCCTCGCTGATAGTAAAAGTAATCTAACAACTAACACAACAGGTAACTAACTACCTACATTAACCACTGCAAACATTCAACATTGGTATTTGGTTTACCTTTCAACGGGAACGAAGTTGTTCTTTCTTACGGTCCGTATTCTGTATTTCAAGTTTACCCAACCTGCAACGAATGAATGAACGAGCAGCGAGAATACTTTGTGCGTTTTCCGACTACCCAGAATGCAACTTGAGAAAGGAAGAAGAAAAAAGTGCTTCCGGTTAAAACATGAAGTGATGCCTCATGGGACTTGTTGTCTTTCTCGACATACCCACACATCTTTCAATGAAGATGGCCCTACTGTAAAACAAAACCATTTTTTTTACGTGTTTAGAGTAACGTGTTTAAACAAATTAAATATATCTACAATGTGAAATCCATTTTTTTTTAAAGTACTACTTAAGTAGTTTTTGGGGGTATCTGAACTTTACCTAACTGTTATATTTTGATTACTTTAACTTCCCTACATTCCTAAATAATTTTTCCTGACACCTGAAAGTACATCTTACATTTTGAATGCTTTGCAGGACAGAAAATAGTCTCACACACTTATCAAGAGAACATCCCTAATCATCCCTGCTGCCTCTGATCTGGCGGACTCACTAAGCACATGCTTTGTTTGTAAATAATATCTTAGTGTTGGAGCGTGCACCTTGCTATCAGTAAATTAAAAAACTAGAAAATCAGGCTGTCTGGTTTGCTTAATATAAGACATTTTTAATTATTTATACTTTTACTTTTGATACTTAACTCGACTTCCACTTTTGCTCATTTCCCTTGTTTCTAATTGACAATGACAGCAACAACATTTGTTTCGTGCTTCCTTCAAAGCGCCTCAGTGCATGTTTGGTCAGTTTCACAGCTGGTGTGATAAACATTGCCATGACCCTGGCTGCCACTGGATGAAGTAATGTAGGCAACTGTAATTTATTCTAAGCAATGCACCCTCTCAATGCTCCTGCATTTTGCCAGTATTGCTGTACTACAGGATTGTACACCACTGTTGAATCTAGTGGTGGAAAAAGTACCCAATTGTTATGACACTCAGTAAAATGCTACTTGAGTAAAAATCTAAAAGTATTTGCTTTTAAATATACATAAGTATCAAAAGTAAATGTACCTGCTCAAATATACTTAAAGACATGCTCCGTTAATTTGGCAACTAAGAAAGTATTTGGGCTGGATGTGTCAATGTGTAATTCACACATGCATAATCTATGAGCAGAATTACAATTTTACCTCAATTAACCACAAAATCCCTAGTTTGAAAGCAACTGTTTTCTTGAAACTGTGCTGTGCAATTTTACTACATTTCCCAACACATGGGCCAGCCCCCGAGCAATTCGAGTTCTAGCCAATGAGCTTCAGCCCTTCGCATTTGAGTGACAGCTAGAAAGAGGCCTGCCCAGCGTTATCCAATGAGGTTGCCGGGTGGGCCCAATGACTCATTGGACAGAACAGAGCTCGAGAGCAATGATGTGGTACATATATCTGCACATGTGATGTAGTTAAACGTTTCCGTAGACCACTTTTAGCTTGTGAGTGCTACTTTCAGAACTAGTTTCAGTTCTCTATGTCTGACAAGTAGTATGGCGCTGCGGCTCTGAGTATTGTTTCGTCATCCTACTGTATGTAATGTTTAATCAGTGAATTGTTTTGATGGGTTTTTTTCACTGCTCAGAGAAATTAGTCATTGAAGTTGTTAGATTCATGTCCCATCCTACATCCTGATATAACCAGGTTCTGGCCACTAGATGGTGCTGTTCCAGGTGATTTTTTTTTTTAATAGACAATGGTTTCTAGTTTATGGACAAGGTATGACAGCAATCCATGCATTGGTTTTGTTGTCCACTGTTTCAAATCCAAAGCAAGTCAATAATACCTATGTTAGCAATTTCACGCTTCGTGTCGAAATCATCCTAAAGTATCTAAAAGTTGATTGTGTAACTCAATGATGTTACTTATAGATTATTTGTATATTAACCACAAAATGCTAATATAGGTACCATTGACTTGCTAAAAAGTTAGCATTTGAAACAATGGCCAAGTAAACAAAACCAAAGTATGAGTTGCTGTCATACCTTGTCCATTAACTGCTTACAGGGTAAGGAAACCAATATGTAATTTTGTAATTTGAGTGAACTATCCCTTTAACATTGAGGGGGGAATTCTTAAAAAAAAAAACAACATAAAATTCACTAAGAATACATTACATAGGATGAAGAAACAATATTCCAAGCCGCATCTCAATACTTCTTGTCTGACATGGAGAACTGATACTGTATACTCATTGTTAGGGTGTATTAATAATAATACAAATTCATTTTTGGGGGTCGGGGGCCCTATGGAGCGGCAGGTAGCCTAGTGGTTAGAGCGTTGGGCCAGTAACCGAAAGGTTGCTGGATTGAATCCCCGAGCTGACAAGGTAAAAATCTGTCATTCTGCCCCTGAACAAGGTAAAAAGAAGGTAAAAATCTTAACCCACTGTTCCCCAGTTGGCCATCATTGTAAATAAAAACAAATTCTTAACTGACTTGCCTAGTTAAATAATGGTTAAATAAAAATGTTTAAAAAGTGACAGCTTACTGACCTTCGGAAAGTTTTCAGATACCTTGACTTTTTCCACATTTTCTTACATTACAGCCTTTCTCTAAAATAGATAAAAATTTTGCAAATGTATTAAAAACAAAAAACTGAAATACCTTATTTACATTAATATTCAGACCCGTTGCTATGAGACTCAAAATTGAGCTCAGGTGCAGCCTGTTTCCTTTGATCATCCTTGAGATGTTTCTACAACTTGATTGGTCCACCTGTGGTACATTCAATTGATTGAAACAAGATTCTCTGGTCTGATGAAACCAAGATTGAACTCTTTGGCCTGAATGCCAAGTGTCACGTCTGTAGGAAACCTGGCACCATCCCTACGGTGAAGCAGGGTGGTGGCAGCAACATACTGTGGGGTGTTTGTCAGCGGCAGGGACTGGGAGACTAGTCAAGATAAAGGGAAAGATGAACAGAGCAAAGTACAGAGATCCTTGATGAAAACCTGCTCCATGACCTCAGACTGGGGCGAAGGTTCCAACAGGACAACGACCCTAAGCACGCAGCCAAGACAACACAGGAGTGGCTTCGGGACAAGTCTCTGAATGTCCTTGAGTGGCCCAGCCAGAGCCCAGACTTGAACCTGATCGAACCTCTCTGGAGAGACCTGAAAATAGCCGTGCAGCAACACTCCTCATCCAGCCTGACAGAGCTTGAGAGGATCTGCTGAAAAGAATGTGAGAAACTCCCAAAATACAGATGTGCCAAGTTTGTAGCATCATACCCAAGAACACTTGAGGCTGTAATCGCTGCCAAAGGTGCTTCAACAGAGTACTGAGTAAAGGGTCTGAATGTTTTATTATTTTTTATAAAAAACAGTTTTTGCTTTGAGTTCAATTTCGAGTCTCATAACAAAGGGTTTTTGCTTTGTCATTATGGGGAATTGTGTGTAGATTGATGACGGGGAAAAAACTATTTAATACGTACTATTTAAATGTGGAAAAAGCCAAGAGGTCTGAATACTTTCCGAAGGCACTGTATGTCACCTATGCATGGGACCGGCCCTGCTCTATAAGCTTCAGACCAAAACCCAATTCAAGCTTCAAATAAACCTGCCAGGGACCTTGATCTACACATCTCTCCACCCATCTGTTACCTTAAATGCACACTTATTTAGTTTGTGCCAATAACCTAGAGACATGAATCTGAGGGTATATCGGGGTAGGTTCCTTGTTCCTGTCAATCATTGGCTTATTGGTGAAATCAGCAGTCAGGCAATATCTTCTTTAAGTAAATCAATCAAACCTTTATTAGTGCAATTGCAGACAGAAGTTGACAACAGAAACACAGCACGTATGTTTCAGAGTCATTTCTGCTAAATAAAAAAGTTCAAAGTTGCTTATTTAAAAAAAAAGAAAATTCTTTATGTATATTTTTTCTCCAAAATCAAATCAAATCGAAATATTTTTTTGTCAAAGTTGCTTTACGTTGCTTTAATATACTTGCAGTCAACCAACCCCTAGGGATGTAACTGCCTACCTCAACACATTCTACTCATGAGACCAAGTCGATATAGCTTATAGCCCTTCCCCTTCTATTAATACAGCATAAGCATAATCAATTATTATACTGCATCAAGCATTTGGTGCAGCCCCTCTTTCCTATTTGCAGTATGTGACCGTATGTGTGGCGAGAATGCTACAGAGACACATGTAAGGGTTTGTAATGGCATGTTTACAAACCAATAACCATAGTGATGATCAGGTAGGCTAATTGTGTGTATAATCTATGAATGCACCCACCAGACAGATGTGGTATACTATTGCCAGGCTGTCTGTGTGTTACATTTACTATATGACTCGCTGTAAACGTAGCCCACTTGAACGAGCCATTGTTTTCTTGCAGGACATCATGGCGCCAAGCCGCCACCTGAAACCTTTCTTTTACCAAGCTTACGCTATGATTGATTATGTCTTTCAGAAGGCAAAAACACAGTGATTAATTAGGGATCCTATGATGGTTACCGAAATCCCTGTAAGTTATAGAGCTCATTTTCATATTTCCTTTATCTCGTGTTTATCATAGTAACACAACACACAGCCTTTTAAAGAGCCATTTGCTAATGTCCCCCTTACATTTTCATTCACTGCATAATGTTATGATAGACGCTCAATAAATGCAATGCATATTTTTTTGAACTAAGCTGGGAGCACTTATGGAGAGAACTCTCCCTCCACATCACACGATTGCGCTGGGGAGCAAAACACTGCTTAATGTAGGTCTTTCGCACAGTGGAGGAGCTTTTTAATGAGGAAAAGGAAGGTGTAATGGCACAATAAAAGACATCAAATGCACCTTTATTTTATTTCCATTGCATTAGGCACAGTGACTGGTGTCAGCAAGTACTCAGTAAACACAGTCACACCAGTTGGTGAGCGTGTGTGTGTATGTGTGTGTGTGAGTGTGCGTGTGTGTGTGTGTGTGTGGGGGGGGGGTTAAAGATGTGTCCACTTTTATTTGAACAGTGAGATAGAATCCTGTGTGTTTTGCCTTGTTGGCAATGCTTGTAGGGGATTCTGGCACTGAAGTAAAATGACTATAATTATCTTGTTACTCAATAGATTTGTATCGGGTGACTGGTGCTTTTGACCAGGTTATCAATTTGACATTCTCATACGTTCAGTAGATATACACAGAGTATATTTGGCTGTAAGATAAGCAAGACTCATTGTTACAGAGGCTATATATGGAGGCTACATGGAACAATACATTTTCCCCTTGGGAGTAATGTAATTTGTTTTCACTTCAGTGGTGAGCGTGCAATCGTAGGATGCTGCGATTTACTGTCCAATCAGATGCAGTGTCATAGCTTTCTATAGAAACTACTAGATTTCTACAATCTTAGAAAAAAATGTGCTATCTAGAACCTAAAAGAGTTCTACCAACTGTCCCCACAGGATAACCCTCAACATGGAACCCCAAAGAGTTCTACCTGGAACCCCAAAGAGTTCTACCTGGAACCAAAAAGAGTTCTATTGGGACAGGCGAAGAACCCTTTTGGAACCCTTGTCTAGCGTTATGTGACTTGCTGTATAATGCACTCTCCTCAACAGGACTCACTTAAATAACCACATGCAGCGACAACATGGCTTATTCAGCTCTTTAATCATCTGACATGGAAACACACGAGGGACCAGCGTTTGAAAACATGACACAATTGGAGGAATACTGCTCTTCATAAGAGAGAGAATACATTCCCTACGTCTCACACTGACATACAGTAGTTGCGTTAACTCAGTAGTGGTTGGCCAGCAATACCAAATATTGAGTCATACAGTATTGGACAGTGTCCAGGGTCAACATGTTTTCGGTCATAATCTGTCAGCATATGACAGGTGCTCAGTAGATTCAGACCATTCATTTATATCGTCATACATTTTCAATTCTGAAAGACTATTCGCCTACAGGAAAGAGCCTCAGAGGTAACGTGTACAAAACGTGTCCCCCAACAACAGCTATGTGATAAGTAAACAAGAACAACAGATACAATAATTTGAAGAAAGAAAAAAGCTCAATGGCTAGGCGTGATTTAATACCAGTTTGCTGTTGCCCTTTCAGGCTCAAGAAGTCTCCCCCTAAAGAAAGAAAAGCTATTTCTAGTCAGTGCAACCATTTCCAATATTTCAGTAGAATTTATTTTACAGGTGAAGGGACCTGGTCCCTCCCTTCTCCCCCTCCTAGTTGATGATGTAGGTTGGGGTATCAGTAACTTGTCCACCATGGAGATAACTATGTCATGAGACCTCAGTGAGTTCTACTGAGTGATTAGGGCTGGTTAGTGTGGGGGACAGAGGCCTGACGTGCACAAAGGATATGTTCCCACTGTCCTTCACCTCCATCAACACGGTTGTAGTCTCAACCCCACTCTGGTCCACACATCCCATGATGCATTGCTGCTGCCTGGGAGACACCGGGGCATCGCCTTTGTTGTGTCCGTTTTCAATGGAGCTGATTGGTGCAGGGTCTGACTGTGGTGGCGACCATTGGCAGGAGTCAGAGTAAGATTCTTTCCCAGCTCTATGGGTCTCTATGGGGGTCCGAGTGGGGCTGGGTTTGGGGCTGGGCTCCAGGGAATAACTGTTCCCCATGGTGCCACACGAGCTGTCCACCATGCTGATGCGAGTAGAGGCACGCGTGATACTGCTGCTGCTACCCAGCCTTCTGTCACCCCCTCCCCCAGCTCCATGCCCCTCCCAGTGCCCCAGGATGTGCTTGCGCAGGATTCTGCGGAAGGTGTGGCGGAACTCCCGGATGCGATATGCATAGATGAAGGGGTTGACCACGGAGTTGGCGTGGGACAGGATGATGGCGATGTTCATCACCCAGACGTGCGGGCGCCCACAGTCCTGGCAGAACAGGTTGAAGCAGTTGATGATGTGAAGGGGCAACCAGCAGAGGGCGAATAGCCCCACGATGATGGCCAGAGACTTGGCTGCGTGGACCTCCTTCTGCAGGGTGGAGCGGGACGATGTGGACGATGAGCATGCCCCAGGGGCGTGCATGTGAGCCAGCTTCAGGTCCATCAGTCTCAGCTGGCGCCGCGCCGCCATGAAGATGCGGGCGTAGATGACCAGCATGGCCAGCAGGGGCACCAGCACACAACCGAAGAAGTTGAAGTAGACCATGTATTCCAGGGTGACCACACCCTCGAACAGGCACTCTGTCATGCCTTCGGGGCACGAGCTGCTGTTGGTGCCGTTGACACCCCTGTTCCAGCCCAGCATGGGCGTGAGACCGATGCCCACAGAGAGAACCCAGCACACTGCGATGATGCCCTTTGCCCTCCCGGACGTCACAAGACTGTGATACCTAGAGGATCACGTGAAAACATGAGAGGAATTCAGATAGGCATTTTGTATTGTTACATGACACAGAAATGCTCCCAGGATGAGAGGGCTCCTCTATTCAGGTCCAAACACTCCCAGTAACACTCAATAAGAAAGATGAATTTTACTTCCTGTAATCAGAGAGCTTAGAGAACGTATGGGACAGGCTTCAGAGGGTAAAAAGCCTTTATCCCGAGAACATACTAGTATTTGCATATATAGCAGTAAGCTCTTGGAAAATGAGTCCATTGTTTGGGAGACTCGACCAGTCATGCCATACTAGGAGATGGAGCAGTGGATATCAGGTCACGTACTACATGTAGATTTAAGAAAGCATTTCCTACCTGTATTGTGATTTAGGGATCATTGCACAAAAGCTTATCTATAGTCTGATGTAACTCTTCTTGGCGTTGCTTTGTTTCTGCATCAGACATTAGACAAATGTAAATCAGTGTCATGAACAATGTATCAGGCTATATTAGTTTTGCTGTCTGTATTCTTCCATTGGTCTAAACCAGAGTTCATAATGTACTCCAGGGTGGAAGTCAGAAGCACCACAGGCACATGACCCTGTTGTTTGTGGTTATGGGGGTGGGTTTGGGGGTCCAGTGGGGATTTAGTCCTCTTTGACTGAGACCTCTGTGGACCAGGGTGGCGGCAAGTTTATTAAGCCCCTTGGATCTATGGTCATTGGCACCAAAGCTCCGGCTTCAATGGAAGCTCAATCATATCCACACACACACACACACACACACACACACACACACACACACACACACACACACACACACACACACACACACACACACACACACACACACACACACACACACACACACACACACACACACACACACACACACACACACACACACACACACACATATATCCTGGCTGGGCCCTTTTGTAATAAACACCTGCTTTAGGACTTTTCCATGAAAGCAATGCCTTCCCACTGGAGAATCAAAATTGCAATTGCGACTGTGACCAAACAGGTGCTTTGATTCCCCACACATTTGTAGTATGAAGCATTAATGCGTGTCTTAATATTTCACTCTAGTAAAGAAAAGGGATTTGCAAGTTGAACTATTTGGTTGTTGCCAACTTGTTTGCAGGTTGAGTTGTTTGATTGTAGTCTGATGGAAACAGGGTTGGGTTGGTTACTTTCTATGGGTTCTATTTTCGGCTCGTTAAGGTGGCGCTCGTGTCAAAAGTACGTTAGCTTGCAAATTCGTGTCAAAACTGGCGCACTGGCATTTTCCAGACCTAACGCCAGGTTCGGGAATTGATCTGTCATATCAGCTTAGATGGGCTGGTTGGAAATATTTGAGGCGTGTCCTTAAAAACATGATCCAAAGTTCGAATTTCAGGCAGCGATGGTAGGTACTTTTAAGACCAAACAAAAGCTGTTTTTAGAGGTAACGCAGTTGGTTATGACATTCATTTTAAGAGCGGAAACACAGCCTATCCAGCCATGACGCACACTGTCCATATTCGCATGGATCAAGAGTAGACTAATGTGCCTTTGATGCATGTGTACGTTGTATTTAGTTAAAATACCCAATGCAATCGCGAAGTAGTCAATACTGTCTATAAAGGCTCCTGAGACCGCTTGGAAATACATCTTAAATCACCAACGATTTATTAAAATATCAAGTTTGAGAGGAGTAAAACGGTGAGCTGACATTTCCTTTTTATCTATGCATTTGTTTCACATTATTTTAGCCATGCAGGTCCCATTTTGGATGTGCGTAAAACCTCTATAGTCTGCGTTCTTTTAGTATTCTATGCCCACAGAGGGAAATGATGGTGTACGGTGAGTGTGACATGGCCTATTTAAAACAAGTTGTTGTTTTGTTTTGTTTCAAATTTGATTAGAATGGCAGGAAATAACCCTTAACAAATGTTCAAAGTTACATATTTGTCACTTATGCAAGCTTGAGTGCCTTATTAACCAAACATTATATAGCGTCCTAATAAACTAGCTGTCTCGATTTGTATTGCAAGCAATTTGTTGCGGTTAATGTTGCTAATGACTGGTGTTGAGCAGGTAGCATTATCTACCTGTCATCACACCCTGATGAAGAACTGGAAAACAGATAAATAACAACGCTCTCTCACTCGCTAAAGCAAAGAGTGTCAGAAGCACACTTGACAGGCTCTTCCGGCAGCGCAAATGGAGACAATTCAGGCTGAGGATTGAGTTTGACAGATCCTAATCTGCTACACAGTCACAGACCAGTATAGAATAGAAGAGGCACATGGGACAATCCACATACAACACATTATCAAAGATCATTAGACATAACTAATAAAGACAACAAATAATTGTCATAATTATTAACTCGTCTGACCCTACTAGACATCCACAAAAATATTGTTTATTTCAGTTATTGTTATGTATAAACAATCTCCATTTGCTATTAAAGGCAAGACTAATTAAAACACGTTCCTACATTCTTTGGGGAAACGGACTATTGATTGAAGAGGGATGATGACACTCTGTGTCCTGACAGACAGGCTACGTGAGCTGATGCACGTTGCTACTAAGGCGATCCGGGGCTGTTTAAGGTGAGAACACTGGCCTCTCTATCGATACGGTGCCTGGGCCTGCCCCCTCACCGCTCTCCCTTGGTGTTGATTTACCAGGAGGATAATGATCAAAGCCTTTGGTCCTCTCAGTCCTTCCAACACGAACACTAACCCGATGAAGCCTGTGGAGACATTTACCTCTGTCTGCCCTGCGCTGGGGAAATGAACCCTAATCCAATAACCTCACTGTAATTCAATGTGTTTTGATACACAAATGCATTTTGTTGTGCGTCACATAGATCACAGCCAAGATCTACGAGGTCAGAGGATCTGCCTTTGGTGTTCTGCAAATAAAACAGCATATTAAACATGGATAATACCTGTTTATGTTTCATCGTTGGTTTCTAGAAAAAGACCAGGAACAGACTGTCACCACCCCCTCCCTCCAATCCCCTCCCTCCAATCCCCTCCCTCCAATCCCCTCCCTCCAATCCCCTCCCTCCAATCCCCTCCCTCCAGTCCCCTCCCTCCAATCCCCTCCCTCCAATCCCCTCCCTCCAGTCCCCTCCCTCCAATCCCCTCCCTCCAATCCCCTCCCTCCAGTCCCCTCCCTCCAGTCCCCTCCCTCCAATCCCCTCCCTCCAATCCCCTCCCTCCAATCCCCTCCCTCCAATCCCCAATCCCCTCCCTCCAATCCCCTCCCTCCAACCCCCTCCCTCCAATCCCCTCCCTCCAACCCCTTCCCTCCAATCCCCTCCCTCCAATCCCCTCCCTCCAATCCCCTCCCTCTCCTCCCCTGCTAAGATCACCTGAGGGGGCTCTTGATGGCGATGTAGCGGTCCACAGCGATGGCCAGCAGGCTGAAGATGGAGCTCTGGGTGAGCACCAGTACGAAGCAGGCGATGAACAGGCAGCCGTGGAAGTTGGCACAGAAGCCCGTGCTGATGGTGATGGCGAAGGGGATGGCCAGCAAGCCCACAGCGATATCTGCCACTGCCAGGGACACCACGAAGTAGTTGGTGATGCTCTGCAAGGTGCTGTTGAGACACACGGCCCAGCAGACCAGCATGTTACCGGTCACGGCCAGAAAGGCTATGACCAGCTCCAGGGCGATGTAGACAAGGGAGGCATTGTTCAGCATGGTGGGGCTGGGGTCACGTTGAAGGTCACAGCCAGAGTCTGAGTCAGGTAGCAGAGAAGGGGCTTCTTCGTCTCTACACGCATCGCTACACGTGCAGACACTCCCCCTCCAACAGCAAGCCTCACACACACACGCACAAGCACACGCACGCACACACAGGGGAGGTGCTATTGCAGTGTTGCCAGGGACTGTCCTTTCAGTGATTAGCAGGACCCACCAGCACAAACCACTTCCTGTTTATACACCCGACGTCCAGGAAATGGTGCCACTGCCAACCACAGAGCAGATGAAGAAGTGAGTTGAGATTCACTCTAATGTATTGTCACTCTACAGAAGGTTATTTGGTTCTCTTCTTCTTCCACTTCTTCTGTCCAATCGTGCTTTCTGTTGCTAACTTCAGCAACCTCCTCATTGGCTGGACACTAGGAGTGGGCGGGGTGTTGCCGTGGCCAACCCACTGTCACATGAAGATCCGTGTCCTAAGGAGACAGAAAGAGAGAGAGGAGAGAGTGTGAGAGAGAGAGAACAATCTCATTACAAGTCCCTGTACAAACAGGTTAACCCACACACCCCAGGCCACAACAGCAATCTGTCTTCCAAAGCCAGCAGCTGTTTTACAAAATACAGATTTGTATTTTAGAACAGCTTCCCTCCCCAAAAAGCTCACACATCATTAGACCCTGTCTCACTTTATTTTCTATTCTCCAAGATTTATGCCCAAGAGCATATCTGTATGAATTATAGCGACACAGCTAGTTTCTATAGTAATCATTAACATGGCTGTGCTTGTTCTATTCAAGGTGTGGTCGTCTTCTCCAAAGTATTTAGTATTTACTATAGTCAGTCAGGTTATTCTAAATCTAAAGCAATTGTTGGCATTTGGTAGCCTGGCGGGTAGAAGTGTTGGGCCAGTAACGGAAAGGTTGCTGGATTGAATCCCCAAGGTAAAAATCTGTCATTCTGCCCCTGAGCAAGGGGCACCTGGATTGCTTGCCGTTTGGGGTTTTAGGCTGGGTTTCTGTACAGCACTTTGAGATATCAGCTGATGTACGAAGGGCTATATAAATACATTTGATTTGATTTAACCCACTGTTCACTATGTCGATGAAGGCAGCCCCCCTGCACCTCTCTGATTCAGAGGGGTTAAATGCAGAAGACACATTTCAGTTGAAGGCGTTCAGTTGTACAACTGACTAGGTATCCCCCCTTTCCTTCCTGTTGCCAGTACAAACCCCTAAACAAGGAGAGATTTAAATGTGGGCTCGTCTATTGAGTTTAATGACTTCCACAGGACAGTGCCAATTATTACTGTGTATCTGCCTTTATACAAACCTTTATACAAACCTTTATACAAACCTTGATGATTGAGGTCAGGAAAATTGTACAATATTTCAAAAGAACCGTTTTGAACGAACAGGGTAGCCTACTGGTTAGAGCGTTGGATTAGTAACCGAAAGGTTGCAAGTTCGAATCCCCGAGCTGACAAGGTACAAATCTGTCTTTCTGCCCCTGAACAGGCAGTTAACCCACTGTTCCTAGGCCATCATTGAAAATAAGAATTTGTTCTTAACTGACTTGCCTGGTAAAATAAATAAAATATACACCTCTGGATCTGTATAAATGGATATTACAACTTGAATGTTCAGCATGATGACAGAACAGTAGACAGAGGGAAACTATGATGCTGTATGAGAGGAAGCATTTCTAATGTGAAAACACTGCTGTTCCCTTACTGATAATGTCTGTTCCTCTCTTCTGTTTATAGTAAGTAGCTCGTTGCTATCAGGCCCTCTTGGCTACCCTCTTGAATATCTTCTTGGCTATCAACCCTCGTGGGAACTCTCTTGGCTATAAAGTTTAGACAAAGATTAGACAGCTCGTTCCCCTGGAACCCATTGAACTCTGTGTTGGCAGCCATGTCTGAAAACGTGGCAGAGCGAACATTAAAAAAAACGTGCCTTTAATCAGAGGGAATGCTCTTTAATCCTGGCCTAAAGGGTCAAAGGGGTCGTTTGTTACACCTCACCCCCTCCCTCACCCTGCAACCCCTTGTGCCCCTCTGGAGTGGTATAAGGACAGTGGAATCGAGGGAGAGGGGGGCAAAGGGTCGTAATAGGGGTGCTGGTCCGGGAAATAATTCCCTGAGAGTAAGTTAGTGGGCAGACAGACAGGCAGATCAGGGGAGCTGATAAATAGAAGCTGACATTTCCACAACCTGGTCTGTTAGTGGGCAGACAGACAGGCAGATCAGGGGAGCTGATAAATGGAAGCTGACATTTCCACAACCTGGTCTGTTAGTGGGCAGACAGACAGGCAGATCAGGGGAGCTGATAAATAGAAGCTGACATTTCCACAACCTGGTCTGTTAGTGGGCAGACAGACAGGCAGATCACGGGAGCTGATAAATGGAAGCTGACATTTCCACAACCTGGTCTGTTAGTGGGCAGACAGACAGGCAGATCAGGGGAGCTGTTAAATAGAAGCTGACATTTCCACAACCTGGTCTGTTAGTGGGCAGACAGACAGGCAGATCACGGGAGCTGATAAATAGAAGCTGACATTTCCACAACCTGGTCTGTTAGTGGGCAGACAGACAGGCAGATCAGGGGAGCTGATAAATAGAAGCTGACATTTCCACAACCTGGTCTGTTAGTGGGCAGACAGACAGGCAGATCACGGGAGCTGATAAATAGAAGCTGACATTTCCACAACCTGGTCTGTTAGTGGGCAGACAGACAGGCAGATCACAGGAGCTGATAAATGGAAGCTGACATTTCCACAACCTGGTCTGTTAGTGGGCAGACAGACAGGCAGGTCAGGGGAGCTGATAAATAGAAGCTGACATTTCCACAACCTGGTCTTTTAACCTGGTCTTTTAAACTACAATGACACATCATAACATGGGCTCTTCCTTCTGAAGTGTACTGAGGGCAATTCGTGGGGTTTGAAGGCAAAGTGCATGTCCTATAGACACTGAGTGTACAAAACATTAGGAACACCTTCTTAATATTGAGTTGTACCCCCTTTTGCCCTCAGAACAGCCTCAATTCATCAGGGCATGGACTCTACAAGGTGTTGAAAGCGTTCCACAGGGATGCTGGCCCATGCTGACTCCAATGCTTCCCACAGTTGTGTCAAGTTGGCTGGATATCATTTGGGTCGAGGACCATGCTTGATACACATGGGAAACTGTTGAGTGTGGGTTAAACCCAGCAGTGTAGCAGTGTTGCAATTCGTGACACAAACCGGTGCGCCTGGCACCTACCTCCATGCCCCGTTCAAAGGCACTTAAATATTTTGTCTTTCCCATTAACGCTCCGAATGGCACACACACACACAATCCATGTCTCAACTGTCTCAAGGCTTATAAATCCTTCTTTAACCTGTCTCCTCCTCTTCATCTACACTGATTGAGGATCATAGATAAGGGATCATAGATTTCACTTGGATTCACCTGGTCACAGCAGGTGTGCATAATGTTTTGTCGATACATATTTAGGCAACATGACAGACGAATATCAACATCCACTATATATACAAAAATATGTGGTCGCCACTTCAAATGAGTGGATTCGGCTAATTCAGCCACACCCATTGCTAACAGGTGTATAAATCGAGCAGACAGCCATGCAATCTCCATAGACAAACATTGACTGTAGAACCGCCTTACTGAAGAGCTCAGCGACCTTCAACGTGGTACCGTCATAGGATGCCACCTTTCCAACAAGTCAGTTTGTCAAATGTCTGCGCTGCGAGAGATGCCCCAGTCAACTGTAAGTGAAGTAAAGAAACGTCTAGGAGCAGCAACGGTTCCAAAGTAGTAGGCCACACAAGCTCACAGAATAAAAATCGTGGAGTTCCAAACTGCCCTTGGAAGCAATGTCAACACAAGAACTGTTCGTCAGAAGCTTCATGAAACAGGTTTCCATGGCCAAGCAGCTGCACACAAGCCTAAGATCATCATGCGCAATGCAAAGCGTTAGCTGGAGTGGTGTTAAGCTCGCCACCATTGGACTCTGGATCAGTGGAAACACGTTCTCTGGAGTGATGAATCACACTCAACCATCTGGCAGTCTGACGGACGAATCTGGGTTTGGTGGATGCCAGGAGAACGCTACCTGCCCCAATGCATAGTGCCAACTGTAAAGTTTGGTGGAGGAGGAATAATGGTCTAGGGCTGTTTTTCATGGTTCAGGCCCCTTAGTTCCAGTGAAGGGAAATCTTAACTCTACAGCATACAATTACATTCTAGACGATTCTGTGCTTCCAACTTTGTGGCAACAGTTTGGGGAAGGCTCTTTCTTGTTTCAGAATGACAATGTCCCTGTTCACAAACCGAGGTCCATACAGAAATGGTTTGTTGAGATCGGTGTGGAAGAACTTGACTGGCCTGCACAGAGCCCTGACCTCAACTCCATCAAAACACCTTTGGGATGAATTGGAACACCGACTGCGAGCCAGGCCTAATCGCCTAACATCAGTGCCCGACCTCACTAATGCTCTTGTGGCTGAATGGAACCAAGTCCCCACAGCAATGTTCCAACATCTAGTGGAAAGCATTCTCAGAAAAGTGGAGGCTGTTATTAATGCCCATGATTTTGGAATGAGATGTTCGACAAGCAGGTGTCCACGTACTCTTGGTCCAGTAGTGTATTTAGGTGACATGATAATAGAGGCATACAGTACCAGTCAAAAGTTTGTACACACCTGTACACACCATTTTTCTTTATTTTTTTACAATTTTCTACATTGCAGAATAATAGTGAAGACACTAAAAACGATGAACTAGCACTTATGAATCATGTAGTAACCAAAAGTGTTGAGCAAATCATGCCTTGATGACAGCTTTTCAGACTCTTCGCTTTCTCTCAACCAGCCTCATGAGATAGTCACCTGGAGGGTATTTCAATTAACAGGAATGCCTTGTTAAAAGTTAATTTGTGGAATTTCTTTCCTTCTTAATGCATTTGAGCCAATCAGTTGTGTTGTGACAAGGTAGGGGTGGTATATAGAAGACAGGTAAAAGACCAAGTCCATATTATGGCAAGAACAGCTCATATAAGCAAAGAGAAATGACAGTCCAGAGGGTAGTGAGGTCTGCACAACGTATCACCGGGGGCAAACTACCTGCCCTCCAGGACACCTACACTCCCCGATGTCACAGGAAGGCCATAAAGATCATCAAGGACAACACCCACCCGAGCCACTGCCTGTTCACCCCGCTATCATCCAGAAGGCGAGGTCAGTACAGGTGCATCAAAGCAGGGACCGAGAGACTGAAAAACAGCTTCTATCTCAAGGCCATCAGACTGTTAAACAGCCACCACTAACATTGAGTGGCTGCTGCCATACATGTAATACATGTATCACTAGCCACTTTAAACAATGCCCCTTAATGTAATGTTTACATACCCTACATTACACATCTCATATGTATATACTGTACTCTATACCACCTACTGCATCTTGCCTATGCCGTTCTGTACCATCACTCATTCATATATGTTATGTACATGTTATTTATCCCTTTACCCTTGTGTGTATAAGGTAGTAGTTGTGGAATTGTTAGGTTCGATTACTCGTTGGTTATTACTGCATTGTCAGAACTAGAAGCACAAGCATTTTGCTACACTCGCATTAACATCTGTTAACCATGTCTATGTGACAAATAAAATTTGATTTGATTTGATTTTTTTTTAAAGAAGAACAGACTTGCTCTGGCCAAGAAACACGAGCAATGGACATTACACCGGTGGAAATCTGTCCTTTGGTCTGATGAGTCCAACTTTTGAGTTTTTTGCTTCCAACCACTGTGTCTTTGTGGTGAGATGCAGAGTAGGTGAACGGATGATCTCTGCATGTGTGGTTCCCACCGTGAAGCATAGAGGAGGAGGTGTGATGGTGTGGGGGTGCATTTCTGGTGACACTGTCTGTGATTGTTTTAGAATTCATGGCACACTTAACCAACATGACTACCACAGCGATATGCCCTCCCATCTGGTTTGTGTTTAGTGGGAGTATCATTTGTTTTTTTAACAGGACAATGACCCAACACACATCCAGGTTGTTTAAGGGCTATTTGACCAAGAAGGAGAATGATGGAGTGCTGCATCAGATGACCTGGCCTCCACAATCACCCAACCTCAACCCAATTGAGATGGTTAGGGATGAGTTGGACCGCAGCCAAAAAGTTCTCAGTATAAGTGGGAACTTCTTCAATGGTGTTGGAAAAGCATTCCAGGTGAAGCTGGTTGAGAAAGCTTTCATCAAGGTAAAGGGTGGCTACTTTGAAGAATCTCAAATATAAAATATATTTAGATTTGTTTAACACTTTTTTTGGTTACTTCATGATTCCAAACTTTTGACTGGTACGAAATGGGTGATAGACATGCACAAATTAATACATACCATACGATATGTAACATATCATACTAAATGGAGTGTCACAGATTTACATACAGAATAATACGAAATGCTCCGAGACCAGGTTGTCACTGGCCTTACCTACCCTCAGAGGCTACATGAGCTACATGCCTGGCTTCACGTGGATCATTAATGTGTTATATGATAAAGGTGGTGCAGGAATTTAAATGGGGATGCTTTTTTCAGTTTGTTTGCTTGTACACTATGGCTGTCCCCATAGGAGATCCCTTTTTGGTTCCAGGTACAAGTCTTTATGGTTCCAGGTAGGACCCTCTGTGTAAAGCATTTAAAAAAAAACTGAAACCCGTTCTTTTAGGTACTACATAGCACCTTTTTTCTAAGACTGCACATAGGTGTACTGTAATCTAAGAGTCAGTGTACAATGTATAGTGTGTAAATCGGCATTAATGTGCGTGTGTGTGTGTGGATGTGTGTGCGCGCGCCCTGAAGGACGTGATAAGCTTGCACATCCTTTGGAAGGACTTTATTGTCTATCAAAGGATCAGTTTTGGAGAGGACCACCGCAGAGAATGAAAACGAATTACAGGAATGTTGCTGTTGGCCATACCACTATGTGAATTGCTGATGTAAGGAGAATAAGGGCTTGACTACATCTTTGTCCTGAAATACAGACACAAACTACGCCGGGGTAATTTACGGTTGGTGTAACAGTGATGGTAATTCATAGTTGGTGTAACAGTAAGGGTAATTAATGGTTGTTGTAACTGAGAGCTTGCCGTGGAATAGGTCTTTGAGGTTGTAATCTAAAGTCGAGACAACATAGCCCAAAACAAGCGATCAATTAGCATCTGCATTATAGCCAGGTGATGCAGATGCTATTCATTCTCAGGATAAAGTTTATCAATATGTTTACATAATCAACATATTTCTATATTGATAGATAGCAGGGTCGGGGTCAATTCTAATTTCAGTTCAGTCAATTCAGGAAGACTGCAAGAAGTAGGCTTGTTGATCATGTTAGTATACTATAGGTAGTAATTGAGTTATGAAGCTTATTGTAGCCCTATTTATTTTCAGTTTCAATTTAGTTGACTAATTTAATGAGGAGGGAACAAGTAAATTAAACGACCAAAACTATTGCGTCTAACCTGAAATAAATGGACACAAAAAGAAACTCGAACATTTCCCAATTTAGACAATTATATTGCACCTTGATTAAATTAAGAGCCACTTTGAGATTTGGGACATTTGAATCCTTTTCGACCAATAGTTATTCCGATGACCCTTTATGATTAACCATACAGTGAAAGTAAAAAATGTAAATAATACTGGCCTTTTTGTCTTGTCAAGACACACACTGACGCAAATGCACAACACATGTTCAAGCCTTCTCTCCGTAGGCTACAAGCGTATTCATAGTATTCACATAATCCATGCTTCTTCAAAATGTGAAAGTTTGTCTATAGGAAAATATGACTGTAAATTATATAGATGTTCCGCCTGTTGGAGAGGTTTCGGTCTTGATGCACTCAGAAGCTAGAACAGGAAAACGCGGTTGCAAGCTCTGATTAACGCGCCGTTCTGAAGACGTGCAACACATCACTTTCTTACAGGTCGTCAAGAGGAGGTGGGATTTAGGCAGCTCAGCTATGTGTGTGTGACGTAACTATTGGTCTGTTATAATTGTACATTTACTTCAGAATAGCTGTACCTGGACCAGTTTCAATGATGAGCAGATTACATTGATACATGTTGAAGTTGATCGTGGCTGAAAAGCGTAGCGGTTGGGATAAACGTCAATCCCCAAAGTGACATCAGAAATTCTACCGATCTGTTGCTAAAATTAGACCATGGTAAAAATCTATCCATTGTTACTGTACAACCATCATATGACCACTAATCTATCTAATAGTATAAACCTGGCATATGACCACTAATCTAACCCTTTACTGTGGCAGGGGTAATCTATAACAGTTCTGGGGGTACCAGCTCACTGAGGTCTAGAGATCACTCAATGTATCTATTTTTTTTATTAGTCACGCTTCGTAAACAACAGGTGTAGACTAACATTGAATTGTTTACTTATGGGCCTTTCCCAACAATGCAGAGAGATTTAAAAAATATATATAATAGAAAAATAATAACGCACAATTAGCAACGACAATTTGGCTAAATACATGTTTGTTCCAGACTTGGTGCAACAGTACTGCTTGCAGTGTGGTAGCAGCTGGAGTCTTTGACAATTTCTAGGGCCTTCCTCTGACACCGCCTGGTATAGAGGTCCTGGATGGCAAGGAGCTTGGCCCCTGTGATGTGCAGGGCAATACGCACTACCCTCTGCAGTGCCTTGAGGATCTGAGAGCTCATGCTGAATCTTTTCAGTCTCCTGAGAGGGAAGAGGTGTTGTCGTACCCTCTTTATGGCTGTGTTGGTGTGTGTGTGTGGACCATGATCTGTCTTTCGTCTCTCTGTGTTTTCACATTTTTCCTTTAATTCACAAGAGACTGTGTCTCACCGGAGAAAGCATCCGAGCAAGCGAAACAGCACCCCTCTGTTGTGGTGTGGACACAGGGGAACTTGAAGCTCTCGATCTGCAGCCCCGTCGTTGTGAGTGGGGGCGTGTTCGGCTCTCCGTTTCCTATAGTCCATGATCAGCTCCTTAGTCTTGCTGATGTTGAGGGAGAGGTTGTTGTCCTAGCACCACACTGCCAAGTCTCCGACCTCCTCCGTGTAAGCTGTCTCATCGTTGTCGGTGATCAGGGCTACCACCGCCGTGTCATCTGCAAACTTAATGATGGTATTGGAGTTGTGCATGGCCACGCAGTCGGGGGTGAACAGGGAGTACAGGAAGGGACTAAGCACCCACCCCTGAAGGGCCCCCGTGTTGAGGGTCAGAGTGGCAGATGTGTTGGTGCGTGTAGTGTTGTAGTGTTGAACGCTGAGCTGAACGCAATTCTGTTTATTGACTACAGCTTAGCGTTCAACACCATAGTGCCCTCCAAGCTCATCACTAAACTAAGGACCCTGGGATTAAACACCTCCCTCTGCAACTGGATCCTGGATGGGCAGCCCCCAGGTGTTCATTGACTCATGTAGGTGTTCCTTTTGTCCAGGTAGGTCATGTAACGGTTTGTTACTGTACATGCAATATGCTTTGTGGACTTCACCAGACAGATGTTGCTCTCCGGTTTTGTGATGAAACAAAGGCGTGGTCAAATGTATTCTGCCACTGTGCCTATTGTCTCGGTCTTACACGTAGGGTAGCCTAGTGGTTAGAGTGTTGGGCTAATAACCAAACAGTTGCAAGTTCAAATCCCTGAGCTGGCAAGGTACAAATCTGTCATTCTGCCCCTGAATGAGGCAGTCAACCCACTGTCATTGAAAATAAGAATTTGTTCTTAACTGACTTGCCTAGTTAAATAAAGGTCAAATAAAAATATTTCACAGTTTCAAGGCATATAAATGAAAATGTTATAGAGCAAACAATGCAATTATCACAACACATAGGTTGTAATAAAATATTCATTTTTTTCTGGCTTAGCTAGTGATTTTACCCACGCACCACTACTGGGTGGTCTGCTTGAAACATGAAGGTATTACAAACTGGGTCAGGGAGAGGTTGAATATGTCAGTGAAGTCTCACATCGGCTATGGAGTGTGTCCACACAGTCATCCAGAACAGCTGGTGTTCTCATTCATGGTTCAGTGAGGCTGGCCTTGAAGTGAGCATAGAAGGTATTGAGCTTGTCTGGTTGGCTCGTGTCATTGGACAGCTCGTGGCTGGGTTTCCCTTTGTAATCCGTGATAGTTTGCAAGCCCTGCCACATCCGACAAGCATTAGAGCCAGTGTAGTGGGATTCAATCTTGGTCCTGCATTGATGCTTTGCCTGTTTGATGGCTCGTTGGAGGGCGTAGCGGGATTTCTTATAAGCTTCCGGGTTAGTGTCCCGCTCCTTGAAAGCGGCAGCTCTAGCCTTTAGCTCAGTGCGGATGTTGCCTGTAATCCATGGCTCCTGGTTGGGATATGTACCTTAGGAGACCTGTGTCTCACATTGGCCCAATGAGGATTTAAAAGGAGATGTCACAAAATTTATTCTACGGAAAGGACCTGCTTTGATTTGGCTATAATTCGGCTATGGAATTTAAATAAACAGACAATAAAAGAGGTGTCAAATTGTGCACCATTGTGACCGCAATCTGGTTACAAGAGTGTTGACAAAAAACCTTCAGGCAGCAACACATTCACAAACCATTTCCTCTGAGGCTGATTTCCTCTGAGGCTGACGAGGAGAGAAGCTCAGGGTCTAGCCAACACAAATAACCCATGTTGAGGGACGTTGGTGGAGAGGATGACACCTTCCTTTCATCTGCAGTGGAGCGACGCAAAGTGGCCAAGAATTCAATTATAGCTCACATTTTTTAAGAATAAATAAGCCTGTAAGCCATGTAACTTTCAGTGTGTTAGTTTGGTAGAAATGGGGAAATAAAATAGCTTGCTGATTAGGTGTATGGCACAACAGACTGGTAAAAAGAAAATAATATCTATAAGCAATACAATTATGACTGCAGTTCTTTTTTATCTTGCAAACACATACAAGTGGATAAAAAAACATAATACATACATTTTTTCGTTAAATCTACTTCTCAACCTCATTCATCAAATTTAACAAAACTTTTTGTAATTTCATAATAAATTAAACGGTCTTGTAGTGTTAACGTTACATTGAGGACTTCAAAGACCTGTTAAATCAACCCAGTTTGTACTTCAGAATGCTATTAATTGAATGGTCCTCTGATACATACTGTAAGTAGTTGGAGTTGTTACTGGTACATGCCAACCAAAATACATCGTGCCCATAGGCTCAAACCATATACTTAGATAGACGTCACATTATTGTATATGCCCGTCCTATTGTGGCGTCTGTGACCTGCAGTTATGGAACGTTTTCAAACTAGTATAATTAATTGGCTGAACCCTCCTGGTGACCTGGATGGAATTGTGTGATCCTTCCTTAAACTATAGGAAGTCCCATCCAGTTGACAAATAAAAAATGGTAAAAATTCGTCGCTGCCCGTGAATAAACGGCTTTTAGGTACTAGCCCTCTATCTATCTCTATGGTTCAAACATCAACGAGCCCAGGTCCCTTAAATCATTGACTGAAGAGAGTTGCGCTATAAAAGGAGAGGGGGAAGGAAATAAGACGACATTGGCATCCTGTCTACTGTTAGCTATGACGGACTGATAAATTCAACAACTCTTTACTTTATAAAGTGTTCCCCACATAGTACATAACATGCTCTGGCTATACTCACCCTACTTTTAATCTAATTTCTATTTCAGCGAGACATCAGTGACCTTTGTCATGGAGCCGACTGCTCTTGCTCGCCAGTCCATTTATTCAGATAATACATTAAAATTAGCAAAACAGGAACTAGAACCCAGAAACCATCCCAACCACAACATGACCACAGTGTTCGTGTGGGGCATCAGATGTCATTAGACAAGGTTTTCATTGATCAAGGGTTATTCGATAAAAACAATGTCGCAAGAACAAAAAAATAGCAACGGCAGCTATAAGAGAAACGTTCTAAAAATCGACACATTTTGTATCCGTTTGGCATAGGTGGATTTGTATTTTGTCAAACTTTCTTAATCGCGAACAATTATGGAAACAGTGTTTAAACAAATAAATAAAATGATTGCCGAATAAATTTGAAGGTACGCGGGGCACGTGATGTCATCACGTTATTATAAAGCTCCACTCTAATTCTAAATACCTACTGCTTGCTAAAACTATTTTTTACATCTAAATGTTTCTTTGCAGAACAAGGATGGTCTTAATCGCCTTGCTTTTCTGGTTGGCTGAATGCAAGTTTCACTATCCAATTATTTCAGATCTAGGCTACAGGAGCGCAAGTTTCACCACGGACTGTGCATTCTATCCATGCTGGCTTTTCCGGGCTACCTGAGACATGAAACAGATAGGTGGGAGGACATACAGGTTGTCAGCAATTTATTAATGCACAATTTGCCTAAATGGATAATGGAAACACTTCAATCACTTTTTTATTCTTCACCAGGTTTGTGTGTGATGTCGTTACGTCCAGCTGTTTTTTTTTTAGCGACAAAATAATTAAAAGGAAACGCAGCAGTATTTTCAATGCAAACTTTCTAAATGTCAATAAAACAAATACTTTACAAGTTAATGGAAATGTAGCCACTGGTAAGACCCTGAACAAGTGTTGATCTATTTCACTGACATATCAGATGGGCAACCTTTCAACCACGAAGATATCAAATATCTTACTTTATTTGAATGTGACAATGTGAACAGAGGTGCAGTTTATTTAGTGGCAAATTCAAAAAGAGAAGAAACCAGGTCACCTGTGGAAAATGTGGAAACATACAGTGGGGCAAAAAAGTATTTAGTCTGCCACCAATTGTGCAAGTTAAAAAGATCAGAGAGGCCTGTAATTTTCATCATAGGTACACTTCAACTATGGCAGACAAAATGAGGGGGAAAAAAATCCAGGAAATCACATTGTAGGATTTTTAATGAATTTATTTGCAAATTATGGTGGAAAATAAGTATTTGGTCAATAACAAAAGTGTATCTCAATACTTTGCTATATACCCTTTGTTGGCAATGACAGAGGTCAAACGTTTTCTCTAAGTCTTCACAAGGTTCACACACTGTTGCTGGTATTTTGGCCCATTCCTCCTCTAGAGCAGTGATGTTTTGGGGCTGTTGCTGGGCAACACGGACTTTCAACTCCCTCCAAAGATTTTCTATGGGGTTGAGATCTGGAGATTGGCGAGGCCACTCCAGGACCTTGAAATGCTTCTTACGAAGCCACTCCTTCGTTGCCCGGGCGGTGTGTTTGGGATCATTGTCATGCTTAAAGACCCAGCCACGTTTCATCTTCAATGCCCTTGCTGATGGAAGGAGGTTTTCACTCAAAATCTCACGATACATGGCCCCATTCATTCTTTGCTTTACACGGATCAGTCATCATGGTCCCTTTGCAGAAAAACAGCTCCAAAGCATGATGTTTCCACTCCCATGCTTCACAGTAGGTATGGTGTTCTTTGGATGCAACTCAGCATTCTTTGTCCTCCAAACACAACGAGTTGAGTTTTTACCAAAAAGTTATATTTTGGTTTCATCTGACCATATGACATTCTCCCCACCTTCTTCTGGATCATCCAAATGCTCTCTAGCAAACTTTAGACGGGCCTGGACATGTACTGGCTTAGGTTTTTTAAGCAGGGGGACACGTCTGGCACTGCAGGATTTGAGTCCCTGGTGGCGTAGTGTGTTACTGATGGTAGGCTTTGTTACTTTGGTCCCAGCTCTCTGCAGATCATTCACTAGGTCCCCCCGTGTGGTTCTGGGATTTTTGCTCACTGTTCTTGTGATCATTTTGACCCCACGGGGTGAGATCTTGCATGGAGACCCAGATCGAGGGAGATTATCAGTGGTCTTGTATGTCTTCCATTTCCTAATATTTGCTCCCACAGCTGATTTCTTCAAACCAAGCTGCTTACCTATTGCAGATTCAGTCTTCCCAGCCTGGTGCAGGTCTACAATTTTGTTTCTGGTGTCCTTTGACAGCTCTTTGGTCTTGGCCATAGTAGAGTTTGGAGTGTGACTGTTTGAGGTTGTGGACAGGTGTCTTTTATACTGATAACAAGTTCAAACAGGTGCCATTAATACAGGTAACGAGTGGAGGACAGAGTAGCCTCTTGAAGAAGAAGTTACAGGTCTGTGAGAGCCAGACATATTGCTTGTTTGTAGGTGACCAAATACTTATTTTCCACCATAATTTGCAAATAAAATCATAAAAAAATCCTACAATATGATTTTCTGGATTTTTCTCATTTTGTCTGTCATAGTTGAAGTGTACCGATTATGAAAATTACAGGCCTCTCCATCTTTTGAAGTGGGAGAACTTGCACAATTGGTGGCTGACTCCATACCTTTTTTGCCCCACTGTATATACACACTACAAGTCAAAGGCTTGGACACACCTACTCATTCAAGGGTTTTCTTTATTTGTACTATTTTATACATTGTAGAATGATAGTGAAGACATCAAAACTATGTAATAACACATATGGAATCATGTAGTAACAAACAAAAATGTTAAACAAATCAAAACACATTTTATATTTGAGATTCTTCAAAAAGTTGCCACACTTTGCCTTAATAACAGCTTTTCAGACCCTTGGCATTCTCTCAACCAGCATCATGAGCTGGAATGCAATTCAATTAACAGGTGTACCTTTGAAGCATGGAGGAGGAGGTGTGATGGTGCTTTGCTGGTGACCCTGTTGTGATTATTTTAGATTCAAGAAAAACGTACTGTTCTGCCTGCGGCTATGGAACCCTGACCTGTTCACCGGACGTGCTACCTGTCCCAGACCTGCTGTTTTCAACTCCCTAGAGACAGCAGGAGCTGTAGAGATACTCTTAATGATCGGCTATGAAAAGCCAACTGACATTTACTCCTGAGGTGCTGACCTGCTGTATCCTCGACAACTACTGTGATTATTATTATTTTACCCTGCTGGTCATTTATGAACATTTGAACATCTTGGCCATGTTCTGTTATAATCTCCACCCGCCACAACAAGAAGAGGACTGGCCACCCCTTATAGCTTGGTTCCTCTCTATGTTTTGGTCTTTCTAAGGAGTTTTTCCCTAGCCACCGTTCTTCTCCACCTGCATTGCTTGCTGTTTGGGGTTTTAGGCTGGGTTTCTGTACAGCACTTTGAGATATCACCTGATGTAAGAGAAGCTTTATAAATACATTTGATTTGATTAACCAGCATAGCTATCACAACGTTCTGCAGCGATACGCCTTCCCATCTGGTTTGCGCTTAGTGGGACTAGAATGAGTTTTTCAACAGGACAATGACCCAACACACCTCCAGGTTGTGTAAGGGCTATTTTGACCACTATTATTCTACAATGTAGAAAATAGTACAAATAAATAAAAAACCTTGAATGAGTAGGTGTGTCCAAACTTTTGACTGGTACCTAATATATTTAAATATATTATCCTTGAATCCTTGCAATGACCAGTACCTATTCAATGAGTGTAGCTCATCTTAGCAGGAGTCAGGCAACCTTAACAGACGCCTTTATGAGCAACGACAGAATGTTGTGAATTATTCACATGGAATCTTAGGATAAGGAGACTATTGGAATGTACCAAAAACACCACTCATAAGTTCTCTCACACACATTTGAAGTCAGAAGTTCACATTCCAAACTAAATGCGTCATCGTTTTTCAACCACTCCAAAAAATGTCTTGTTAACAAACTATCGTTTTGGCAAGTCGGTTAGGACATCTACTTTATGTATGACACAAGTTATTTTTCTAACAATAATTTAGACAGATTTCACTTATAATTCACTGTATCACAATTCCAGTGGGTCAGAAGTTTACATACACTAAGTTGACTGTGCCTTTAAACAGCTTGGAAAATTCCAGAAAATTATGTCATGGCTTTGGAAGCTTCTGATAGGCTAATTGACATAATTTGAGTCAATTGGAGGTGTACCTTCAAACTCAGTCCCTCTTTGCTTGACATCATGGGAAAATCAAAAGAAATCAGCCAAGACCTCAGAAAAATAATGGTAGACCTCCACAAGTCTGGTTCATCCTTGGGAGCAATTTCCAAATGGTGGTACCTGAAGGAACCACGTTCATCTGTACAAACAATAGTACTCAAGTATAAACACCATGGGACCACGCAGCCGTCATACCGCTCAGGAAGGAGACGCATTCTGTCTCCTAGAGATGAATGTACTTTGGTACAAAAATTGCAAATCAATCCCAGAACAACAGCAAAGGACCTTGTGAAAATGCTGGAGGAAACCGGTACAACATTTTCTATATCCACAGTAAAAATGAGTCCTATATCGACATAACCTGAAAGGCCGCACAGTAAGGAAGAAGCCACTGCTCCAAAACTGCCATAAAAAAGCCAGACTACGGTTTGCAACTGCACTTTTTGGAGAAATGTCTTCTGGTCTGATGAAACAAAAATAGAACTCTTTGGCCTTAATGACCATTGTTATGTTTGGAGGAAAAAGGGGGATGCTTGCAAGCCGAAGAACACCATCCCAACCGTGAAGCACGGGGGTGGCAGCATCATGTTGTGGGGGTGCTTTGCTGCAGGAGGGTGCACTTCACAAAATAGATGGCATCATGAGGTAGGAAAATTATGTGGATATATTGAAGCAACATCTCTTGACATCAGCCAGGAAGTTAAAGCTTGGTCGCAAATGGGTCTTCCAAATGGACAATGACCCCAAACATACTTCCAAAGTTGTGGCAAAATGGCTTTAGGACAACAAAGTCAAGGTATTGGAGTGGCCATCACAAAGCCCTGACCTCAATCCTATAGAAACTGTGTGGGTAGAAGTGAAAAAGCAAGTGCAAGGAAGGAGGCCTACAAACCTGACTCAGTTACACCAGCTCAGGAGGAATGGGCCAAAATTCACCCAACTTATTGTGGGAAGCTTGTGGAAGGCTCCCCAAAACATTTGATCCAAGTTAAACAATTGAAAGGCAACGCTACCAAATACTAATTGAGTGTATGTAAACTTCTGAAAAGCTTAAATAAATCTCTATACTATTATTCTGACATTTCACATTCTTAAAATAAAGTGGTGATCCTAACTGACCTAAGACAGGGAATTTTTACAAGGATTAAGTGTCAGGAATTGTGAAAAACTGAGTTTAAATGTATTTGGCTAAGGTGTATGTAAACTAAAACACACACACACACACACACACACACACACACACACACACACACACACACACACACAGTTGTATACTTTCCAACCTCAAAACAATTGAAGATTTCCCAATGCATGGGAACATACCTAGCTAATTTGATTTCACTGTGCTGGAGGAAAGAGATTTACTGTGTACGATACCAAATGTTTTTGGGGTAATTCCTCACGAAACCAGAACAAAAAGCTACCATGATTTTTTGGGGATTTTCATGAAATGTATTGTAAAACTATAATTGAGAAAATCATTTATCAAAGTTGGCATTTTAGCCTTACCCAGGCAGGCCTCTTTTAAGACTCCATAATGTTTCATATGTAGGTGACACAAATGAAGCTTTACCGCTATCACAACGGGCCGTGTTTTGGAGTCCCATAGGCCGGCGCACAATTGGCCCAGCGTTGTCCGGGTTTGGCCAGCATTGTAAATAAGAATTTGTTCTTAACTGACTTGCCGAGTTCAATAAATGTTTTAAAAAATATATTTTAAAAAATACAGCTTGCTCTGAAATGTGTTTTGATTTCAATAACAATTTTAATTTAATGAATATAAAACAAATGTAAAAATGTAATGGCCCATTTTAAACAGAGAAATTGGCACAGTGGGCAATATAACCAATCACAGCCCTCCTTTTACTTGTATCATTGAAAATCCTGCAACCCTAAAAGCAGCAGCGATCCCACTCTGGGACTTTGATATGCGCAGGTAATAGGCAAATCACATTTTTTATATTTTCATGTTTACATTTTTAAATATTCATAAATAATGTAAGAAATTATTGAATTCAAAATACTACTCATATTACAGAGCAAGCAGTAAAGCTTCATATGACAAATGTTTGCTTTGTAGCACCTACAGATCAAACATCATGGAGACTTGGAGGCCTGGGTAAGGCCAACATGCCAGAAATAGGACAACTTTGATTAATTATTTCTCAATTATGCTTTTAGATGCTAAATGACAGTGTCTTCAAAGTATTCAGACCCCTTGACTTCAACATTTTGTTATGTTACAGCCTTTATAAAATAGATAAAAACAATACCCTCAGAAATCTACACACAATATCCCATAATGACAAAGCAAAAACAAGTTTAGACTTGTTTGCTAATTTATCAAAAATACCTTTACATAAGTATTCAGACCCTTTGCTATGAGACCCAAAAATATAGTTCAGGTGCATCCTGTTTCCATTGATCATCATTGAGATGTTTCTACAACTTCATTGGAGTCCACCTGTGGTAAATTCAATTGATTGAACACAATATAAAAGGTCCCACAGTTGACAGTGCATGTCAACGCAAACACCAAGCCATGAGGTCGAGGGAATTGTCCGTAGAGCTCCGAGACATGATTGTAATCGAGGCACAAATCTAGGGAAAGTTATAAAAACATTTCTGGTCCCCAAGAACAGTGGCCTCAATCATTCTTAAAAATGGAAGAAGTTTGGAACCAACAAGCCTCATCCTAGCGCTAAACTGAGCAATCGGGGGAGAAGGGCCTTGGTCAGGAAGGTGACGAAGAACCCAATGGTCACTCTGACAGAGCCCAAGAGTTCCTCTGTGAAGATGGTAGTGGCCAGACGGAAGCCACTCCTCAGTAAAAAGCACATGACAGCCCACTTGGAGTTTGCCAAAAAGGCACCTAAAAAGGAAACAAGATTCTCTGGTCAGATGAAACCAAGATTAAACTCTTTGGCCTGAATGCAAGTGTCTGGAGGAAACCTGGCACCATCCCTATCATGCTGTGGGGATGTTTTTCCGCGGCAGGGACTGGGAGACTAGTCAGGACAGAGGCAAAGATGAACGGAGCAAAGCACAGAGAGATCCTTGATGAAAACCTGCTCCAGATGGCTCAGGACCTCAGACTGTGGCGAAGGTTCACCTTCCAACAGGACAATGACCCTAAGCACGCAGCCAAGACAACGCAGGAGTGGCTTTGGGACAAGTCTCTGAATGTCCTTGAGTGGCCCAGCCAGAGCCCGGACTTGAACCCGATCTAACATCTCTGGAGACCTGAAAATAGCTGGGCAGCGATGCTCCCTATCCAAGCTGACAGAGCTTGAGAGGATCTGCAGAGAAGAATGGGAGAAACTCCTCAAATACAGGTGTGCCAAGCTTGTCACGTCATACCCAAGAAGACTCAAGGCTGTAATCGCTGCCAAACATACTTCAACAAAATACTGAGTAAAGGGTCTGAATACTTCTGTAAATGTGATCAGTTTTTATTTTTTAACAAACTAGCAAAAATTTCTACAACACCAGTTTTTGCATTGTAATTATGGAGTATTGTGTGTAGAAATAAACAACTATTTAAATCAATTTAGAATGAGGCTGTAACGTAACAAAATGTGGAAAAAGTGAAGGGGTCTGAATACTTTCCTCCAAAGGACCATTCTATGGAACACATGTCATGAAAATCCCCAAAAGCAGTCTATTGTTTTGTCCTGGTTTCATGAGGAATCACCCTTTGAAAACATCAAAGTGTTTTTCATGGCAATGATGAAGGTTTAAACACATTCCATTTGAGTAAAGAGCCTCCCCTCGTTGTGCTTTGAAACCAGTGAGGATTTGTGGACCAGTAAGGGTTGCCTTTACCGTAATGACAAAACTGTTAGCTTAGCAGGTCAGCTCCCTGTGTTGTTCAGCCTATTTATGGATTGGTGTGCTACAGGGCAACTGACCTCACTATACACCCAGAGACTGGCCATGATGGCCAACCATCAGTTTTGCAGAGTTTGGACACAACAGACTGCTCGACTGAGAAAACATAACAAAATGTAAATGGTGTCAAAGGCGATTGGCGTCTGTTACTAATGGTCAATGCTTATTGTATTGGCCAATTATGGCAAACAAGAGACTAACATGGCACTGATTATTGTGAAGTTCAAGATATCATCTGCCAAATGTGTACATTATCTCTTTGGAATATATATATATAAATATATCACAGCAAAGCATCAGGCTAAAACAATAGACAACACCTACCGTGACAGTTAAGCTGGACCCTCTATCAGGTAAGGCACACTTACCATTAAAGTCATTGCTCGGACAAAATGGGCAAACCAATGTTTAAAACGCTGTTCTCTGCAGTATTCCAAATCATAAAAACTATACCCACATTATTTTTCAGCTCGCTAAACATGTACTACCCAACTTGAAGTGTAGTGTTGGAGGTGATCATGGTGTTATTATAGGCTACTGCAGACAGCGCAGAGTTCACATAGGGCTGGGGTCAAGAGGTCAAAAGACTTGAGTATACAGGAAGTCACTGATCCAAGGGAATTTGAATGACAGATGGGGGGCCTGGTCAACACATTGTCCAATACCCAGTGCCTCAGTCTATCCATAACATAGTCTTCGAGGGTTTCAGTCTCGCTGAGAAACCACATGAGCGTCCCAAGCCAAGAATTTGTGGAACATTGCAGCGTACACATGGAACATACTGGATGGAGTTAAGTGATAGCTCTTAAAATGTACAACTCAGGGTCCCAGAAGTCTTTGCAGGTAGCATTAGCTGATGTTGCTCTAAGGTTGTCCAGTGTTGCGATGACAGCCCTGGCTGGAAATGTGGTCTGGGGTGGGCGGGGCAGCGAGGTGTTCAGGCTTGAAGATGGGTCACGTCTCAAAGTACTTGTAGATGGCCGTGACGTAGGTCATCACACTCTGCCAGTCAGGTCTCTCTGTGTACACCATCTCTCCAATGTCCTGAGAGAGTGAGTCAGAGAGAGATAATATGGGTTGCAATACAAATGCGTAACACACTGCATAGTTTATTTCGCTGCAAATTGTACGTGCAGAATATTCTCTGAGTAAGAGATGGTGAGGAATAAGCAAGCACCCCTCGTTTGGCCTTTGAGTAAGAAGTCACAATACTTTCCACCAGAGAAAGGTGGAGAGGTGTTCCTGCCTCTACTTAATATCTAAATGGTCATATAATTCTCAAGAACACAGAGAGCGTCTCTTTTGTTTTAATAGCAAATCCCCCCCCCCCCTCCCTCTGTCAGCTCTCTCGAGTGTGTATTGGGGAAAACAGTGGATCACACACACAGAGGAAACCCAGCCCTTCTCTTGTGACACTGAAGTCAACTGGCCTCGGTGTGACACCGCTCCTAAATAAACTGGAGCTGCTTGTTATTGACATGAACACATCTTCTAAGGCGTCACAGGCTACAGCCGGCCAAACTATGTGATGTTGGTGTGCATTGCTGCTGTAGGTGCAACTATACATCAGCCCCGTCTTCCTGTTGCCCAGTCAAGCCTTACAAAGGGGAGGAAGTCACGTGGAATGTCTCTCTCATCCCCCTCATTTCATTCTACGCTTTTCGTGGTAGTCGAATATCCTTTAGTTCAAACGGTGGAGCCGTCTGGGTTCCTCTCAGCTCGGACACCTACCAACGTGGACTTGATCCCGACACTTTCCGCGGCCTGGAAAGCCAGTGTGAAATTCTCCTTCTGAAAGAAAAGGGAGAAAATAAACGTTTTTTGATAAACAAACAACAAAGTGCATACATGACACAACATTTCCAAACACTTGTAGGGGCGGATTCCTGGACACAGCTTAGGCCGAGCTATGGACAATTATTTTTTATTATTTTACCTTTATTTAACTAGGCAAGTCAGTTAAGAACAAATTCTTATTTTCAATGACGGCCTAGGAACAGTGGGTTAACTGCCTGTTCAGGGGCAGAACAACAGATTTGTACCTTGTCAGCTCGGGGATTTGAACTAGTCCAACGCTCTAACCACTAGGCTACCCTGCCGCCCCGGCAGGCAAGCTCAATGGAGAATATTAATTGAAAATGCTTTTAAGTCCACGATTAGACTTAATCTGTGTCCAGGGACTCCACCATGACTGCCTTAGCTGACAGTGGGAGCCTCGATCTCACCTTGTCCTGGCTGGAGAGCTCCAGGTAGGGGATGTGGGCAGGCAGGTAGGTGTGGAGAACAGCACAGAAGGCCAGCCCGTCGTTCCAGCTGCTGCTGAAGTTGGTGATGTCAACGTTCTGCAGCGAAGGAGCACAACAGTAAGGGATCAACACAACCCAGACATAGGCTATCCTGATGTTTGACCATGTCATCCCAAACCACCAGCAACAACAGTAAGGGATCAACACAACCCCAGTCATAGGCTATCCTGATGTTTGACCATGTCATCCCAAACCACCAGCAACAACAGTAAGGGATCAACACAACCCAGTCATAGGCTATCCTGATGTTTGACCATGTCATCCCAAACCACCAGCAACAACCATAAGGGATCAACAACCCCAGTCATAGGCTATCCTGATGTTTGACCATGTCATCCCAAACCACCAGCAACAACAGTAAGGGATCAACAACCCCAGTCATAGGCTATCCTGATGTTTGACCATGTCATCCCAAACCACCAGCAACAACAGTAGATTACGCAGACCGTGGTCTTTCAAGGGAAGTGGAAGAAGTGGAAGAAGGAACATGTTTTAGCACACTAGTGGTTACTCACACTGCCTTGCACTCGAGCGAGAGAGTTTGACTTCAACCTTCCGCCACCCCCTTCTGCGTGCCCAATGAGCCCTGGTCAAAAGTAGTGCACGATATAAGAAATAGGGTGCCATTTGGGACCCTGTCTACAGCAAGGCAGCCCTCACATGTCTTCTAAGGGTCACAGGGAACCTCTGTCAGTTATCAGAGATGTTGCGTGTCAAGGGACACGGGGAGAAGAAAATGGTACAGATCCCAGGGCGCCATCACACAAGGGACACCGCAGTGTGGAGCATGGAAGAGGAAGGGGGTGGCTGCTTACTCCGCCAAGAGGTCGCTGCTCTCTGTGGGACCCCAATTCACTGGCTCCCCGGGATCACAGCACCCGTCTCATTGGTGTTAACCAGGACTGCAGACAAAGGCACTCTAGTCACTAACTATGGGGAGGCACGCTGCTTGCGTAGCTTTGCCAACTCGTTTTTTCCTCGCAATCTTCCACCTACAAACCGGACAACTATTGAGAAAGGACTCTCAAACCGCTGACATACATAGAAACAAGGAACATAACAATGAGGCATGTTTACGGCATGTATTCTCTATGCATCCCTTTCACCAGAGGAGTATATGAAGCAACGACGCATAGTAGAGTTCACGCGACAGGAGGATCCCAGCAGAGAGCATTAAAGTATAATCTGTGGAAAAACAGGGCTGAGCTACGTTAGGAAAGGCTTGGCTGGTAGCAGTGTGTTTACAGTGAGTCAACTGGCACAAAGCACTCCGAGCAGCAACAGAGCAGGTAATGAACACATTAACTATGGGTCTCATGAAAACAATGCCACATGGGCCTATATACCGTATATATAACAGAGAACAAGCGAGAACACTGTTTGTGGAAAGAAAATGTACGACTTAGAAGGGAGCCAGGGGACCAATAGAAAATACAAACTAGAGGCTATTTAGCATTGTATCAAAGGCCTCGTCGTTCCATTTCCCAGACTGAACAGCTAAAAAGTCGTGGGCAACTCCGTAAGGCACCCCCCCCCCCAAAAAAGAGGTTTATACAGACATGGCCAAAAGTTGAGAATGACACAAATATTAATTTTCACAAAATCTGCTGCTTCAGTGTCTAGATATTTTTGTCAGATGTTACTATGGAATACTGAAGTATAATTACAAGCATTTCATAAGTGTCAAAGGATTTTATTGACAATTACATGAAGTTAATGCAAAGAGTCAATATTTGATGTGTTGACCCTTCTTTTTCAAGACCTCTGATGGCAGCCCATCCAGCCCCTGGACTGATTCTGCCAATTAAGCCCATTCTGGGCCACATCTGACTGATGGCAGCCCATTCTGGGCCACATCCTGACTGATGGCAGCCCACTGGGCCACATCCTGACTGCCACATCCTGACTGATGGCAGCCCATTCTTGGGCATAATCAATGCTTGGAGCCCATTTGTCAGAATTTGTGAGTTTTTGTTTGTCAGCCCATTCTGGGCCTCTTGAGGATTGACCACAAGTTCTCAATGGGATTAAGGTCTGGGAGTTTCTGGCCATGACTGATGGACACAAAATATCAGTGTTTTGTTCCCAGATTGCCAGTTCTCAATGGGATTAAGGTTTAGTTTATCACAAAATATATTGCCTATTTATGGCAAGGTGCTCCATCATGCTGGAAAAGGCATTGTTCGTCACCAAACTGTTCCTGGATGGTTGGGAGAAGTTGCTCTCGGTGGATGTGTTGGTACCAGTCTTTATTCATGGCTGTGTTCTTGGGCAAAATTATGGGTGAGCCCACTCCCTTGGCTGAGAAGCAACCCCACACATGAATGGTCTCAGGATGCTTTACTGTTGGCATGACACAGGACTGATGGTAGCGCTCACCTTGTCTTCTCCAGACAAGCTTTTTTCAGGATGCCCAAACAATCAGAAAGGGGATTCATCAGAGAAAATGAAAATGACCCCAGTCCACAGCAGTCCAATCCCTGTACCTTTTGCAGAATAATCGGTCTGTCCCTGATGTTTTTCCTGGAGAAAAGTGGCTTCTTTACTGCCCTTCTTGACACCAGGCCATCCTCCAAAAATATGCGCCTCACTGTTCGTGCAGATGCACTCACACCTGCCTGCTGCCATTCCTGAGCAAGCTCTGTACTGGTGGTGCCCTGATCCCGCAGCTGAATCAACTTTAGGAGACGGTCTTGCCGCTTGCTGGACTTTCTTGGGCGCCCTGAAGCCGTCTTCACAACAACTGAACCGCTCTTCTTGAAGTTCTTGATTATCCGATAAATGGTTGATTTCTTGCCTGTGAAGCCCGTTTTGTGCAAAGCAATGATGACGGCATGTGTTTCCTTGCAGGTAACCATGGTTGATAGAGGAAGAACAATGATTCCAAGCACCACCCTCCTTTTGAAGCTTCCAGTCTGTTATTCGAACTCAATCAGCATGACAGAGTGATCTCCAGCCTTGTCATCACCAACACTCACACCTGTGTTAATGAGAGAATCACTGACATGATGTCAGCTGGTCCTTTTGTGGCAGGGCTGAAATGCAGTGGAAATGTTTTTTGGGGGATTCAGTTCATTTGCATGTCAAAGAGGGACTTTGCAATTAATTGCAATTCATTTGATCACTCTTCATAACATTCTGGAGTATATGCAAATTGCCATCATACAAACTGAGGCAGCAGACGTCGTGAAAATTAATATTTGCGTCATTCTCAAAACTTTTGGCCACGACCGTCTCTGTTGTAGCACAAAATGCCCATTTGTACCAACGTGCCCCAGCCCGTGCCGTGGAGAGATTCAGAGAAAGGGAGAGGGCAGAGGAAGGGCCGGGGACGTCGGTGAAGTCTGGCACACTTCCTGGAGAGGGTAAAGCCTAACTGCTACCATGGTAACTAGACAGGGCTTAATGCTTCCTGGTGGGTAAACATCTTAAAAGCCTGGAAGGAGGAAGAAGGGGCTCCGGTTGGAAACGAACAGGAAGGAAACGGTGTTCACGTCTGTGTTTGCAGCTTTTGGAGAAAGCGCATAAGGCAATGGCCCTATTGATTAAAACAGAGTAATGGTCATGATCTGATATTCTTTCCTGCATCTAAACCTGTTGAGAAATCAAAGCATTGTCCAATGGGATGGAATAAGTACGGTGCGCTAGTTGGGGTGTGCCTGTACCCTCGACCCATTCCCCACCCTGGTAGTTCGTACCTGGTATCCTTCAGTCTTCTTCTGGCACCACTTGAGCAGGGCGTTCCTCTTGGATCCCCCGTACTCCCTGGCCAGTGCAGACAGGGCGTCTTTTCTCCCCTCCCTATGGACACACACCAGAAATTAAAGAGTACACGGACAGAAAGAATGATCCTACACAAAGGGGTGTTTTACAGACACAGAGTAAGCCTGATCTTGGACTAAAAATGCATTTTCTATTGAGATTCCCCATTGAGCTTGACTTTTTTTTGTCCAGCACTGGGCTTTATCTGTGTCCAGGAAACAGTCTCGTCGTGTCTCTTTCAGAAGCTGATCATCTACAACACGTCAGGGGGGGGGGGCATTGAAAAACATGTCTTTTTGTCTGTCATCCTATGTAACTATACTCTCCCAGCCCCTTGCATTCACCAACCAGCATGTCAAGACGGTGAACAATAGAATCATTCCATGAGATTGAATAATTCAGAGAGAGGGGGATACAGAGATAGAGCTCAGGAACGAGAGGAAGATAGTGAAAGGAGAAAATGTGTCCTTTCAATCGAGCCCCTCAGCCAATCAGAGCAGCGTGTGTTGTCAGCGGTCAATATATGGTTATCAAGTTGCAGTCAATTAGATTTCCAGTCAACGCCTCCCGAATTACTTGGCATTTCCAGTTCGCCCCCTGTGTCCCTCTGTTAGACTGGACAATCAATCTGTCACTTTTCTCATCTACTTATTTGTTCATCTACAGGGCAGAGGAGCCATGGGGACATGGGACACAGACACAAACAGATAGTGACGTGCACGCCACACAGATACTGACGCACACAGACGGAGAGCAAGAGAGAGCATACCGTAAGCGTCCCCTTGTGGAGGGGGGGACTGAGGCGGTGGGGGAGGAGGCTGCAGGGGAGGAGGTGTTCTCTAAGGAAGACATGTCTCTCTTCAGCTCCTCACTGCTCCTGCGAGACACTGGGGACACAGGTCACTGTTTTAGTAGTAGCTTACCACAGTGTCATCAGTACCACAATCACATTACTTTTAAGTATCAAGCCGCACATCAGGTCATTTGGAGCACACAGGCACAGATTTATGTTACAGCCCCTGACACAGGTACATATGGTGGCGTAAACACACACCTGAGAGGGACTTGGAGGAGGAGTCCATGTTGGGGGCCCTCTGAAGGGCAGAGGGGGTGCGGGTCCCAGAGGAGGACCGGAACAGGTGATCTGCTGTTGGGGATGGAGAACACACATCAGTCCCTATTACTCTAAAATTAACCCATAGGGGAACTAAGAGCCCTACCAGTAAAATAAGCTAACTTCAGAGCCCAAGTTAAAACCTTCATTAATACCTGTTAATGCAAGCAGACTTTTTCCCCAAAATACAAAAGCAGTGGGCTGCTTTTGTGCCAAGCTTAGTGGAAAAACAGTGTGAGCTGAGCTAGCAGGGGTGGCTCTAAATTAGCGTGTGAACAGGGGGCTAAATCCACCGCCGTGGCCTACTCCCATTCCTCCTGGTCCGCAGCACAAATGGCCCCCTATTAAATGCACTACTTTTGACCAGGGCCTATAGGGCACTAGTCATTAAAGTGGTGCACTATACAGGGAATAGGATTCCATTTTCCCCGAGCCCTGTTGTCTGGGCCTGTGGCCTCCCCACTGAGGGCTGCCTGCTATATGAACCTCAATTTGAAATGGTGTTAAGGGTCTGAGGCTGATGGGGGGGGGGCTTCTTCCATTATTACACCTGACACTCAAGATTGAGGTCAATCTCACAGTCCTGGTGGGTCGGAGTTATCCAATCCCCTACCCGTCTGCTTCACACTGCCCTACCATTACAACCACCACTGTCCAAGCGATACCTCCTAGACGGCAGTCTTGTCTTGCGGAGTTCTTAGCCTGAGATGTCACGGCGCAGTGAGGAAACCTACTAAACTAGTTGAAGGCCCTGACTAAGTGGAGAAGAGCATCTACTAAATGACTAAAGTGTCATGTGATTGCCCGAAATCGTAGTCGTCTGTTCTTTCGACCAATCAAATTAGTCAAAATATTCCAATTCAAATGATTTATTAAAAACACCCAGAGTTTTCATGAAAACAACTATATGCATTGAGCTTGTCTGATGCTTTAAGCACACTGTTTGAAGAAATAGAACACAAATGATTCAAGAGAGCCAGAGATCAAGATAACCAGAAGAAACACAATTGATTCAAGAGAGCCAGAGATCAAGATAACCAGAAGAAACACAATTGATTCAAGAGAGCCAGAGATCAAGATAACCAGAAGAAACACAATTAAAAATGCACATGCTTTGTTTCGGTGATTCTGCCGTTACTCTCCTGAAGTTGCCGGTAATAGGCTACAGGAGTCAGAAACATTTCTCATGTGGAATGCCAATTTATCTTACCATTTCTACCGATCTGTCAGTTATGGTTTTCAAAAAAAAATTTAAAAAAATTGTGGAACAGTTTCATTTCATTTATAATAATGTCTTCATATCGCAAAATCATTGTCACGTGGTTAATCAGAACTCTATCCAAATCTATATTCAAATGATAAACCTAAAAAGTAACTTCTATTGCCAACTATGTAAAAAATGCCTACGTAAAGCCAACAAATAAAAACATTGTAGAAAATATCCTGATAAAAATAAATATCCTATAAATCCCATTGGCTACACATGGTCTGCAACGAACTTGAAACATTGTATCACCTATTAACTTGGGTCAGGCCTGAAGCTGATTCCAGCAATCTTGCAACTTTGTATAAACTATTCTGGGCCTCAGAGTTTCCTGCACAGACACAGCTGTAGTCTATTTGTGCAGTAGGCTATTTGTGCAGTAGACACACCTACTCATTTAAGGGTTTTTATTTATCTAGACTATTTTCTACATCGTAGAATACCAGTGAAGGCATCAAAACTATGAAATAACACATATGGAATCATGTAGACAGCTTTGCACACTCCTGCCATTCTCTCAAACAGCTTCATGAGGTAGTCACCTGGAATGCATTTCAATTAACAGGAATGCCTTGTTAAAAGTTAATTTGTGGAATTTCTTCCTTCTTAATGCGTTTGAGCCAATCAGTTGTGTTGTGACAAGGTAGGGGTGGTATACAGAAGATAGCCGTATTTGGTAAAAGACCAAGTCCATATTATGACAAGAACAGCTCAAATAAGCAAAGAGAAACGACAGTCCATCATTACTTTAAGACATGAAGGTCAGTCAATCTGGAAAATGTCAAGAACAAAGTGTCTTCAAGTGCAGTCGCAAAAACCATCAAGCGCTAGGATGAAACTGGCTCTTATGAGGACCGCCACAGGAAAGGAAGACCCAGAGAAACCTCTGCTGCAGAGGATCAGTTCATTAGAGTTACCAGCCTCAGATTGGAGCCCAGATAAATGCTTCACAGAGTTCAAGTAACAGACATCTCAACATCAACTGTTCAGAGGAGACAGCATGAATCAGGCCTTCATGGTCGAATTGCTGCAAAGAAACCACTACTAAAGGACACCAATAATAAGAAGAGACTTGCTCGGGCCAAGAAACACGAGCAATGAACATTAGACCGGTGGAAATCTGTCCTTTGGTCTGATGAGTTCAAATTAGAGATTTTTAGTTCCAACCGCCGCGTCTTTGTGAGACAGAGAGTAGGTGAACGGATGATTTCCGCATGTGTGGTGTGATGGTGCATTGCTAGTGACACTGTCTGACTTATTTAGAATTCAAAAAGGCACATTTAACCAGCATTGCTACCACAGCATTTTGCAGCGATACACCATCCCATCTGGTTTGCGCTTAGTCCCACTATCTTTTGTTTTTCAACAGGACAATGACCCAAAACACACATCCAGGCTGTGTAAGGGCCATTTGACCAAGAAGGAGAGTGATGGAGTGCTGCATCAGATGACTTGGCCTCCACAATCACCTGACCTCAACCCAAATGAGATGGTTTGGGATGAGTTGGACAGCAGAGTGAAGGAAAAGCAGCCAACAAGTGCTCAGCATATGTGGGAACTTCTTCAAGACTGTTGGAAAAGCAATCCAGGTGAAGCTGGTTGAGAGAATGCCAAGAGTGTGCAAAGCTGTCATTAAGGCAAAGGGTGGCTACTTTGAAGAATCTCAAATATATTTTGATTTGTTTAACACTTTTTTGGTTACTACATGAGTCCATGTGTGTTATTTCATAGTTTTAATGTTTTCACTATTGTTCTACAATGTAGAAAATAGTAAAAATAAAGAAACACCCTTGAAATTAGTAGGTGTACAAACATTTGACTGGTACTATATATTTTCTACTGCTCGACAAAAAAATGAATCTTTCTCGACCAATGGCCTACTGATCAAACAAACAACCAGTCGACTAATTGGAGTCATAACGGTTGTCCAACAGAATATAGTTGATATGAATGAAGACTGTTGTACCCACCTGGCATATTGAGGTCTGTGTAGCTGGACCTTTTATCCACCATGGAGGACAGGGGTTTGGGGGCCGACGCAGTGTGCCTCTAACATTGCAACAGAGGAGAATTAGACACACACACACACAAATATTATTTATTAATGAGGACAGGATAGCTGTACTACTCATAAAGTACTGATCTTCCTAATAGTTTAGTCGCACTAAAGAAAAGTGACAGAGTACAGTTGTGGTTGGAAGCCCAAGGGCTTATATGAAAACAAATTGAAAAAGAAGGGGGGGAAAAGTCAACAAAACCTACTAATTATAAATGAATTGATCAGTGAACTTTGGGGTTGGTTGATTAAGGTGAAGTGTACCATCCTTATGTAATAATTTGGCCACTTTAGTTGCAATAGAAACCTTAGCAAAACATATGCGCTACATGATGCATGAAACTATGATTAAAAAAAGGTCGCAAAAAAAAATGCATGCGTTGTCTCTTGCCTGATTGTACACTGGGAATTATTCACAAGTAATAATATTCTCAATAATCACACTATTCTCAATTTAATCTTGTCTTTACAAATACTAAATAACACACTACACGGCCAAAGGTATGTGGACACCTGCTCATCAAACATCTCATTCCAAAATAATGGGCATTAATATGGAATTGGTCCCCTCTTTGCTGCAATAACAACTTCCACTCTTCTGGGAAGGCTATCCACTAGATGTTGGATCATTGCTGCTATAACAGCCTCCACGCTTCTGGGAAGGCTATCCACTAGATGTTGGATCATTGCTGCAGGGACTTGCTTCCATTCAGCCACAAAAGCATTAGTGAGGTCGGGAATGGATGTTGGTCGATTAGGCCTGGCTCGCAGTCGGCATTCCAATTCATCCCAAAGGGCATTTGGTATTTTATTATGATCCCCATTGCCTGTTGTAAAAGCAGCAGCTACTCTTCCTGGGGTTGAGGTCAGGGCTCTTTGCAGGCCAGTCAAGCTCTTCCAGACCGATCGATAAATAATTTCTGTATGAACCTCGCTTTATGCACTGGGCCATTGTCATGCTGAAACAGGAAAGGTCCTTCCCAAACTGTTGCCAAGTTGGAAGCACAGAATCGTCTAGAATGTCAGTGTATGCTGCAGCATTAAGATTTCCCTTCACTGGAACTAAGGAGCCAAGCCCAAACCATGAAAAAACAGCCCCAGACCATAATTCCTCCTGCACCAAACTTTACAGTCGGCACTATGCATTCAGGCAGGTCGTGTTCTCCTGGCATCCTCCAAATCTAGATTCATCCATCGGACTGCCAGATGGTGAAGTGTGATTCATCACTCCAGAGAACGCGTTTCCACTGCTCCAGAGTCCAATGGTGGCGAGCTTTACACCACTCCAGACGATGCTTTGCATTGCGCATGGTGATCTTAGGCTTGTGTGCGGCTGCTCGGCCATTTCATGAAACTCACGTCAAACAGTTCTTGCACTAACATCGCATCCAGAGGCAGTTTGGATCTTGGTGGTGAGTGTTGCAACCGAAGACAGACAGTATTTATGCGCTACGCGCTTCAGCACTCGGTGGTCCCGTTCTGTGAGCTTGTGTGGCCTACCACTTCGCGGCTGAGCTGTTATTGCTCCTAGACGTTTCCACTTCACAATATCAGCACTTACAGTTGACTGGGGCAGCTCTAGTAGGGCAGAAATTGGACCAACTGACTTGTTGGAAAGGTGGCATCCTATGACAGTGCCACGTTGAAAGTCACTGAGCCCTTTAATACGGGCCATTCTACTGCGAATGTTTGTCTATTGAGATGGCATGGCTGTATGCTCGATTTTATACCCTTTTTAAACCATAAATCTGTGTTCACATACTTTTGGTCATGTAGTGTATGTGTAAAATAATGTTTTATTTCGAAATGGGCATTATGGGCTTTTCCCGTAGTTCATTTTCATTCCAGCCAGATAGGTTACCCGTTTATAAAGCAAAGCAATGTGCTAATATTAGGACAGTTGAGAAACAAATATAGTAGGCCTAGCCTAAGAAAGCTGATGGAATCCTCCTCTTTTTAATAGAGGCCACTACAACTGTTCTCACGCAAATGCATAGCCTATAGAAATGTTGCGTAACATGAGCTTATAGGAACAGCTGGCTCTCACTGGGCAACAGGTGATCCTATTGTACTCAAACTCTGAATTTCAGGCCTCTCATGAACTGTTTGATTATATTTACGATTGCATTTGCGTCAGAGTGATTTAGAGGAACAATAAAGCACTGAGTACCGGTCATTAGAGACGGCCGTTAGCAAGTTTGGTTGGCTACAAATGACAGAGGCAACAGAGCGCAGTTTGGGAGAAGCCTAGTTACTGTGACTCAACGGTCATGTGGAATTTGACTGCGGTCATGACTCGTGACTGCCGGCGGTAATACGGTCACCGTAACAGCCTTAGGTGTCCCTAATGTTTTGTACGATCATTGTAGAATAAATAAATATCATCATGTTGTAAAGTGCTTAATTTATTCTACACCAACCTAGCTATATTGTTTCCATCTGACCACTCAGACCTGATCTTCAATTAAAATGGGAGTGAGTCCCTCAGAGTGAGGGACGGGCATCTCCCTGGCGCCTGCGATATTGACCGCTCTCAAAATAAACCCCACAGGGTAAATGAATGTTTCATGACCATCGTCTGTCTGCTCTGCTCTGCTATACAGAGCTGTGTCTGTCTGCTCTGCTATACAGAGCTGTGTCTGTCTGCTCTGCTATACAGAGCTGTGTCTGTCTGCTCTGCTATACAGAGCTGTGTCTGTCTGCTCTGCTATACAGAGCTGTGTCTGTCTGCTCTGCTATACAGAGCTGTGTCTGTCTGCTCTGCTATACAGAGCTGTGTCTGTCTGCTCTGCTATACAGAGCTTTGTCTGTCTGCTCTGCTATACAGAGCTTTGTCTGTCTGCTCTGCTATACAGAGCTTTGTCTGTCTGCTCTGCTATACAGAGCTTTTTGTCTGTACAGAGCTTTGTCTCTGCTCTATACAGAGCTTTGTCTGTCTGCTCTGCTATACAGAGCTTTGTCTGTCTGCTCTGCTATACAGAGCTTTGTCTGTCTGCTCTGCTATACAGAGCTTTGTCTGTCTGCTCTGCTATACAGAGCTTTGTCTGTCTGCTCTGCTATACAGAGCTTTGTCTGTCTGCTCTGCTATACAGAGCTTTGTCTGTCTGCTCTGCTATACAGAGCTTTGTCTGTCTGCTCTGCTATACAGAGCTTTGTCTGTCTGCTCTGCTATACAGAGCTTTGTCTGTCTGCTCTGCTATACAGAGCTTTGTCTGTCTGCTCTGCTATACAGAGCTTTGTCTGTCTGCTCTGCTATACAGAGCTTTGTCTGTCTGCTCTGCTATACAGAGCTTTGTCTGTCTGCTCTGCTATACAGAGCTTTGTCTGTCTGCTCTGCTATACAGAGCTTTGTCTGTCTGCTCTGCTATACAGAGCTTTGTCTGTCTGCTCTGCTATACAGAGCTTTGTTTCTCGGAAGACATTTTCCTATAGCTTGAACCAAAAATAACGCAGCGACCTTCCAATTCACTGAAAAGATTGGCTGCGAGCCAAACAGACAGAACCCACTGATCCAAATGAACAATGTTACAGAGTGATTGAGTGAATAGGCTCCCTGTGTATGTTGATTTACACTTTGGTGGTGGCAATATGAAGACCAACCAAAGGTATTTTGGTTTAACTTCTTTGGGACTGTGGGGCAGTATTGAGTAGCTTGGATGAATAAGGTGCCCAGAGTAAACTGCCTGCTACTCAGGCCCAGTTGCTAATATATGCATATTATTAGTAGATTTGGATAGAAAACACTATGAAGTTTCTAAAACTTTGAATGATGGCTGTGAGAATAACAGAACTCATATGGCAGGTAAAAACCTGAGAAAAAATCCAACCAGGAAGTGGGAAATCTGAGGTTTGTAGTTTTTCAACTCATTGCCTATCGAATATACAGTGTCTATGGGGCCATATTGCACTTCCTAAGGCTTCCACTAGATGTCAACAGTCTTTAGAACCTTGTTTGATGCTTCTACTGTGAAGGAGGGGTGAATGAGAGCTGAATGAGTCAGAGGTCTGGTAGAGTGGCATGAGCTGATCACACCTGCTCACGTGAGAGATAGCTGCGTTCCATCGCATTTCTACAGACAAAGGAATTCTCCAGTTGAAACATTATTGAAGATTTATGATAAAAACATAAAGGTAAGTGAATATTTATAATGCTATTTCTGACTTCTGTTGACTCCACAACATGGCGAATATCTGTATGGCTTGTTTTGTTGTCTGAACACTGTACTCAGATTATTGCATGGTGTGCTTATTCGGTAAAGCTTTTTTTAAATCTGACACAGCGGTTGCATTAAGTTGATCTAAAGTTCCATGCATACCACTTGTATTTTCATCAACATTTATGATGAGTATTTCTGTAAATTGATGTGGCTCTCTGCAAAATCACCGGATGTTTTGGAAGCAAAACATTACTGAATGTAACGCGCCAATGTAAACTGAGATTTCTTTATATAAATATGAACCTTATGGAACAAAACATACATGTATTGTGTAACATGAAGTCCTATGAGTGTCATCTGATGAAGATCATCAAAGTTTAGTGATGAATTTTATCTATATTTCCTCTCTTTGGCTGGAAAAATGGCTGTGTTTTTCTGTGACTAGGTACTGACCTAACATAATCGTTTGGTGTGCTTTTGTCGTAAAGCCTTTTTGAAATCGGACACTGTGGCTGGTTTTACAACAAGCTTACCTTTAAAATGGTGTAAAATACTTCTATTTTTGAGGAATTTTAATTATGGGATTTCTGTAGTTTTGAATTTGGCGCCCTGCAATTTCACTGGCTGTTGGCGAGGTGGGACGCTACCGTCCCAGAGAGGTTTAAGGCTTCTTTTTAGAAGCCAGTGTATAATTGTGAACATGTAGCCTACAAGAAAAAAGAAATCTATCAATTGCACATAAACTTAGCCAGTAAAATAATGCCTAATTCAAGACACATGGCTCTATTTCTGTGGAGACAGATCTCTCTGATATCTAGAGCTTTCAGATGCTCTATTCCCCAAAAGGCCCTGAGTGTCAAGTCCAGTTTAGAATGAGCAAGGCTAACATAGCTGGCACTGGCAACCAACACGGGAGCTTAACTCAAACAACATGCTGCAGTGCTAGCTCTGAAAGCCTGCCTTAATTCACTGGTCTTGTGATAGTTGAAATGCCTTTGGGCCTGTTCTAACCAAAGGTTGGCCAAGACATTAAACTGAACCCATTAGAAGTTAAGATGTTAATGTTCAAGAATCACCCTTCCTCATTCTCCATCCAACCCGACTTGACACACAAAGATCCTGTTTTGTGACATAATGGTCATGTGCCACCTATTCAGAGCATAAATCTCAAGTTAACTTGAAGAGGACATCTTGACTGTTAGGGTAGAGACCATCAGGTCTTGCATGGGTCTGGAATTCTCAGTAGTTCTACAAAGACAAGGACAAAGGAACGATAGAGGGGCTGACATCTAACAAACCAATCAGGATGGGGTTAGAGACCTACAGCTTCCTCCTTCTCAGGGGTGACCTGTGCTGCCTGGTGACCTGGTTCAGAATGCTGTTTATGGGCTTTTCTTACCTGTATGGGAGAGATAGCAGCAGCAGGTGGGGTTTTCAGAGGACTGGGGCTGAGGGGTGTACGGGCAACCATCGTGGTAACTGCTGGCACGGCTGCTGTGGGGGAGGTTGGGACAGGGCCTGCAGTGGAGGCGTTGTCAAAGTTTTTGATGAGGGTCTTAACGGTTGGAGAGGGCTCAGAGGAGGTAGAGGAGAGTCGACTGAGACCCATGCCCTGCCTCAGGGCAGCTAGGTCCCTCTCAACTGCATTCATGTAGTTATACACCCTGCCCCTCTCTTCATCCTGCCTAGAGACATAACAGATGGTCAATATCTTTGACACAGGGAGATTGGAACACACAGACACACGCAACAACAACGACAGCATACTTCTTGAGCTCCTCCAGCTCTTTGCTCATCTTCTCGTTCTTCTCCTGTGTGTCCAGTAGGCGGCGACGCAGGTCCCCGATCTCCTCCTGAGCCTCGGACTTGATGTCGTTGGCGATGACCACCGCCGTCTGCAGGTCGGCCTGGAACTGACGCCACTCCATAGACTCCTCCTGCAACGGGAGGTGTGAACACATATGGACACACATCACATGGGTCCCTATGGGCCCTAGTCAAAAGTAGTGCGCTATATAGGGAGTAGGGATGCAGCCATGGGCTAACACTAAGGGCCTTCACACCCATGTTTATTACATCTGTGTTAAATATCTTCCTGTTATGTTCCATACAAGAGCAACATTTAACTCCGATATGGATGAGGCACAGTATTCCTCCCGCTTCCCCAAATTACCCGTAGCTTTCGGTGCAGAATCTTGATCTCACGCTCCATGTCATGTTTTTGGTCCTGTAGTTTTTTGACGGAGTCTGAAAGAAAAAATGATTAATGATTAAATTAATGGAGATGGGATAAACTGGCTTACTTGGATGTGTTATAATGGTCCCACATCCCCACCTTGTGGCCACACATCAGGTTTCCCCCTAGTCCATTTACCTGAGCGCTACCACATCCCAAATAGCACCCTATTCCCTAAATAGTTCACACATTTTTGGCCTTGGTTAAAAGTAGTGCACTACAAATGGAATAGGGTAGGGTGCCATTTGGGGATGTAACCTAGCGTCCATCCAACACTCACTCTCCAGGTCTGTGATCATGAGGTTATCGTGGAGTTTGAGGGCTCGGTGTTGCTCCACCTCGTCCTCCAGCTCAAAAATGGTCTCCTTCATGTCAGAGACCTCTGTGTCCCTTTCCTCCAGCTCAGAACACTGCTGGGCCAGGGCCCGCTTCTGCTCAGCCAACTGCTTCTGCACCTCGCCACGGAACGCACGGAAGTCCTCCTCCAGCTGACGGGAGAACGGGAGAAACATAGATGTGTGTGTGTGAGCACACGCGTCATAAACATACGAAGATATGAATTGGGAGAAATACCAGCACGTAAAAAATATCCCGGACTGATGGATAATCTGAATGGAAAGCGTTTTAACTATGAGAATGTGTCACCTTGCGGATGCCGTCCTGTAGCCTGGCGGCCTCATCGTGGGTATGGTCCAGGTCCTCCTGCAGCTGAACAGACTCAGCCTCTGCCCTCTCCTTGTCCCTCCTCTCGCTCTCCAGCAGGTGGCGGATGTCCGTCTTGTCCCCGGCATTGTGGATGGAGTAGAGCTCAGCCACCCTCTGCCTCTCCTGCTCCAGCTGGACTCTGCACCGAGCCAGCTCCGCCTGCTCCCCCCCAGCCGCCTCCCTCGTGGCCTCCAGCTCTGCGGCCGCCATCGCTCTTTCCCTGCGCTCCATATCAGCCTGCCGCTCTGCCATGTGCACCCGTTCCTTCAGCGCTGAGATGAGGCCCTGGGCCTCGGCGTTGTCCTGCTCTGCCATTTTCAGCGCCCCGCTCAGGTGCTGCTGCACCCCCAGCAGCTGCTCCCTCTCGAAGTGGGCGCCCTGCGTCAGGTCCACGTAGCAGTGCTCCAGCTCCAGGTAGCGCCCGCTCTTAGTGTCCTCCTCGTCGGCCGGGGCGTACGCCACGCGGTGCTCATCCAGCAGGCCCCGGAAGTAGTCCATCTGCCGGCAGTAAAGCTCCAGCCGGTCGCCCTGCTGGCACAGGGAATCCACCAGGATGGTCCGCTCCTCGCCCAGTCGCTCATTCTCTGTGCTCAGTTCCTGGGTAATCTGCTGCAGATCAGCCAGCTCCTGTAGTGTGGCCTGGAGCTCCTCAGAGGTGCAGTGCTGGTTCTCCTCCATCTGGTGAATGCGCTCCGTTAGACAGGCCACCGACACCTCGCTGGTGTTGCCACTACTGCCTCTACGGGAGCGTTCGCCGTGACTCGGTGGCCCGCCCTCTGACTCGGAGGAGGAGCCGCAGGCAGAGGCAGAACCAGAGGGGGCATCCAGGGCATCATCGCTGGAGGTGATTGGCTGGTAGGTGATTGGCTGGTAGGTGATTGGCTGGTAGGCTTCGCTGCATTCGCTGTCGGCCGCCTCAGGGGAGATGACTCGCCGGGGGTCAAGAAGGTCTTCAGTAGAGCCGCAGGCAGAGCTGTGAGGGGAGACCTCATGTAAAAAAGAGGCCCGTGGGCACCCTCCATCTCCATAACTGCCATCGCGGCCTGGGGGAAGGTCCGAGCTAAGGCAGGGGCCTTGCAGGGTCTTTAGGGGGCTGTCCAGCCTCTGCTCCAGGGAGAAACCCAGGGCGTTGAGCCGGTCCTTTAGCATGCGGTTCTCACTCTTCAGCATGTTCAGCTCTCCGCGGATCCCCTGGTTCTGGTCCTGTAGCAAGAGCAGGGTGGATTCCACGTCTGCAGAGATGAGAGGAGGAGGGGCTTCCTTCGACTGGTCCTGTGGAGGCTTAACCTCAGCAGTCTCCTCTCCCTCGCCTTCCTCTCTGGCTCTGCTCCCCCCATCCTCTTCCTCCTCCTCCTCGGGCAGGCCTAGCTGGACACGGATGCCCCGGAGCTCTGTGCGCAGGTGGAGGATCTCCACGTCTTTGCTCTTGGCCAGGCCCAGCAGGTCCTTCACCCTGCTCTCCAGGACCGTCTTGTCGCTGAGCTGCCCGTTCGACCTGGACTTGCTCATACGGGACTCAGATTCAGTCACAGTCCGGCAGCGGACTCTCTTGGGCAGTGACAAGGCATCGGAGGGTCCGGAGAGCTTCCTGCTGGTGGTGCAAGTTCTGGAGCGTTCCCGCAGTCCCTCCCGGGATGAACCAAGCTCCTTCACCACGGAGGAGGTCCCACGCTTGCCTGAGGAGTACAATACAGAACATTATTGAAGGTCAAGAAGTTGGCATTTTTATATGGGTCAGAGCTAATCACAAACAGAGCATAGTCTGTAAGTAGCTCTATGTGTTGATGATGTACCGGAGTTGGTCTTTGTCTTGCCCTCTGGGTTACTGGTACCTGAAGTGGAGGAGTTTGAAGAGTGGACAGAGCTCGTCTTCTTCGCCTTGGGAATAGTGCTGCTCCCAGCTGTTGTTACTGATGGAAGGTCATCATTGCTCTTCGCCTGGCCAAAGACAAACATGACAGTTATCATACCAGCTATTGGACCTATAAAGATAAAAAGAGGCTTCCGTGGTTGTCGTTGCAGTATGAAGCCAGTGCTTTTGTCTTCTGCCTTCGTACCTTAGACAGTGGCGCGGTGGCAGAGGTCTTGGCTGTAATCTTGCCGGCTGTGCCCATGGTGGTGGTGGTGCCCTCAGGCTTGACTTTCTCAACGGTCTGGGCCTTGGTGACTGTGACTTTCTCAACGGTCTGGGCCTTGGTGACTGTCGCTTTGGAGACGCCTGCCACTGCCCTGGTTGCTTTCCTCATACTGGGCTCTCGGTTTCTCGGACATTTACAGCGTAGTCTGTGTGGAACAAAAACACACAAGCACGCGGGATGAGTTAATAAGAGGGAGATGCGGTAACACATGCATGTATCAGAGGGTTTCTTGTTTCTTAGCCAGAGGAAGAAAAAAAAATGTCATATTTTTTGCACCATAATTAACCTCAGTCAACAACCTCTTACAGCTACTATAAATACGAAAGAACAAGACTGACAAACGCCTAAAAACTACAAGTGTTATAGAATTCAGCCCCTCTGAAAACTAGTTTGTAAATCATTAGTTTTAAATCTATTGCAAGAACACTCAATTAGCCTCGATTGCCATTTGAAAATCCTGTTAGTTACCTGATGCCTACGGTAGTAGTTTTCTTGGGAGAAGACATGGCCTGTGATCTAGAGGCTAGGCATTAGCTAAGGAGTTGCTGTTTAATCTGGAGGAGAGACTAAATGACTACAATTCTCCCGTGCTGCGGTCTATTTATGTTCAAACGCCAGGCAGCACTACCTCCTTCTCAGACACAAACACAGACCACATGGTGAGAACGGTCATTGGATGCAGGTTTGAAAGCACACAAAGCAAAGCGTGTGATTGGACGTCTCAAGCGTGTAGCGAGCTGCCTCTCTCATCACATCATCATGAGGTGGGTTGAACTGCGGCTGCAGTAACTGTGGTCTGGGCAGGCCAGCTGGGCCTTGCCTTAAAAAGGCATGAGGAGCCTTTGTGTGCAGGCCTATAACGGTGCCCAGGCAATGAAAAAAAAAATCACTGACTTTAGTCATAACATTTCACTTTCAGTACAGTAGCTGGCCTTTGGAAGTATTCTACTACATGTCGACCTGTCTGAGATGGCGACCCTCTTCTTCTTGAAGACTGATTATTCAAATTGAACAGGCTACTCGCCACCACCTAGAATGAATCACATATTGCCTGCCTGATGAAGTCTAAGTCCCCTCACAGATCAGTCAATCTAAATAACAAGATAAATCTTGACCACTACTAATGACCACTACTAAACATTTACTTTTCCCAGCCCCCTTGTCTTTGAACTTGACCTGTTTGTACTGCAGACAAAACAAAGACACCTGGAGACGCACCCTGGACAGACAAGACAAAGACGCCTGGAGACGCACCCTGGACAGACAAGACAAAGACGCCTGGAGACGCACCCTGGACAGACAAGACAAAGACGCCTGGAGACGCACCCTGGACAGACAAGACAAAGACGCCTGGAGACGCACCCTGGACAAGACAAAGACGCCTGGAGACGCACCCTGGACAGACAAGACCCTGGCACCCTGGACAGACAAGACAAAGACGCCTGGAGACGCACCCTGGACAGACAAGACAAAGACGCCACGCACCCTGGACGGACAAGGACGCCAGACCCTGGACAGACACAAAGACGCCTGGAGACGCACCCTGGACAGACAAGACAAAAACCCTGGACGACAAGACAAAGACGCCGCACCCTGGACAGACAAGACAAAGACGCCTGAAGACGCACCCTGGACGGACAAGACAAAGATGCCTGGAGACGCACCCTGGACAGACAAGACAAAGACGCCTGGAGAGCACCCTGGACGGACAAGACAAAGACGCCTGAAGACGCACCCTGGACAGACAAGACAAAGACGCCTGGAGAAGCACCCTGGACAGACAAGACAAAGACGCACCCTGGACGGACAAGACAAAGACGCCTGGAGACGCACCCTGGACAGACAAGACAAAGACGCCTGGAGACGCACCCTGGACAGACAAGACAAAGACGCCTGGAGACGCACCCTGGACAGACAAGACAAAGACGCCTGGAGACGACAAACCCTGGAGACGCACCCTGGACAGACAAGACAAAGACGCCTGGAGACGCACCCTGGACAGACAAGACAAAGACGCCTGGAGACGCACCCTGGACAGACAAGACAAAGACGCCAACGCACCCTGGACAGACAAGACAAAGACGCACCCTGGACGGACAAGACAAAGACGCCTGGAGACGCACCCTGGACAGACAAGACAAAGACGCACCCTGGACGGACAAGACAAAGACGCCTGGAGACGCACCCTGGACAGACAAGACAAAGACGCCTGGAGACGCTCCTTAGACAGCAGCCCACCAACATGGATCACTGGCTGAGATAGGGCCTCCAGTAACAGGGAAAATCCTTGTAGCGCATCATGTTCAAACAAGAGGCTAGTAGACGTCAACACCACCCTGAGTCAGACAGTTTCTAGAAAGGCTTACTTCAAACAACCCAACAAGACCAGTCAGACACAGAATGAGTGACAGTGGTGAAGAAATGACCTAATCTAGATCCTTCTGTAGAGTGAAGCATTATGCTAAATTATTTACAACCACTACCAGAAGAATTTAGCTATTTAAAAATAGCCTAAAATACAGTAAATAAACATAGGCTGGTCATGGTGAGCTTCATGATATTATTACCAGGGGGTCAGGGTAGACATTCTTCCCTGAAGATGGACCGGACAATAACAGACTACGAAATCCTAACATAACCTAGCTGGTATTCTGGACTTCAAGAGGAGAGGGGGATGGGACGACATGGTAATAGCCACTAGCAGCTAGAGGTTTCCACCAACTCTTAACTCAGCGGTGTGTGAGAATAGGATATACTCCCTCATTTCACATTTAGTCTCACACACACACACACACACACACACACACCTCAGGAATTTCAAATGGTAGGGCAGTCAGCAGATGTATTTCTGTTGTTTCAAGTCCACATGTTAAATAGCTTCGCCCATTTAAAAAAAATAAAAAAGGAGACATTAAAATTTGACTGATCTGAAATAGCCTATAATTTAAAAGCTTTCTTAATGCACTCTTAGCTTACAACTTGAATCAGTTGCCTATGATTAAAATCTAATTGAATGGTAATGCAATTAGTGGACAGGCCAAGGGCGAGCCAGAGTCTAATGATCGAGCCTAACCTTAAGTGAGCCACTGAATGGGTGAAAGTCAGCTGAGCGTAGTCTTGAGATCCCCACTGAGCATGGCTTACTCAACTCAAATTGTATTTGTCACATGCGCTGAACAACAGGTGTAGACCTTAGCGTGAAGTGCTTACTTACAAGCAATGCAGTTCCAAGAAATAAGAAAATATTGACAAAATAAACTAAAGTAAAAAAGAAAAAAGTAACAATATAATGACATAACAATAACAAGGCTATAAACAGGGGGTGCTGGTACCGAGTCAATGCTTGGGGGTACAGGTTAGTTGAGGTCGTTTCTACATGTAGGTAAGGTAAAAGTGACTACTGTAATTTCCTATCAACCTAATTAAAGCCAATACTAAAGCAGACCAGATAGTTACTGGAGGAAGTGAGCAGGGACTATGCATAGTATGGTTTGTACTAGGCCTATATAGATTGGTGCTGCTGAGGCTTGAGAACGGACAGAGTTTCGACACAATCACCAGGAAACAATGCTGATAACTAAGAGAGTAGAGATAGACAAAGGTGTAGAGGACAAAGGGTTGTACGGGGGAGGGGGGGATTGTTGATGGAAGGAAATTGGAGATCAGCTGAATGAAACGATCATGTTGGTTGATGACTACCAGTTAGACTAAGTGAGCATTGTTTGAGTACGACTCGGTCTCTCACACAGGACGGTAACACTGCTGAATCCCACAAACGGACCTCAAATGAATATGCGGCAGGTTTTCAAAACACTGCTGTCTTCTAAGAGGCCACCTGCACCATTATTTGCAGCACCAGATGGCTCCTGTCATGTACCCTATCATATCAAGAACACCCGAGTTGAGCATCTCAGAAGAGGAATGCAGAAGGAATGCTGTCACAAAACCCAGAACATGATTCACTGTCCATGCTTATATAGAGAATAGGCCCACATGTGCTGCTCCACAATGTATTTAAGCTGCACTCTTTCAATGTATAAACAGAGCGAGAATAAAAATCATACACTCGATAGGCTATGTCTATCGCTTCAAATTCCTCATCTTGCTCCTACAACCCATGCCCTATAAGAGTGCTGCCTGGCCAGCCTGGACTCATAGACTAGACGTATACAAATAGCGTTTTCCCCCCCTCCTACAACCCATGCCCTATAAGAGTGCTGCCTGGCCAGCCTGGACTCATAGACTAGACGTATACAAATAGCGTTTTCCCCCCTCCTACAACCTATGCCCTATAAGAGTGCTGCCTGGCCAGCCTGGACTCATAGACTAGACGTATACAAATAGCGTTTTCCCCCCCTCCTACAACCCATGCCCTATAAGAGTGCTGCCTGGCCAGCCTGGACTCATAGACTAGACGTATACAAATAGCGCTTTCCCCCCCAGAAATGCCTTCTGGAACATGTGAACTTGCATGTGCTTTAATAACAAACTTGCACTCCATCCGTAAACACAAAGAAAAGTTAAATTATGAGCCTAGTTGGTTTAGCCATGGAAAAAGACAGGAACTTTCCTGCTAGCCATGATTGGCTGAGTTAATGGATGGGCTGGACCTGCCGGGAAATGAGTTTGGATTGGTCTGCCATGTAAAATGCTTCTGTCTATAGCGAGAGCTGCTCAGTATGTGCTAATAGTCCTATCTACCGCGCTGTTTTTGAAAGATATAACGTTAGCCATCGAGAACTACAAAAAAAGTTTTGCTACCTTTCTCAACAACATTTATGCACTGAATTTAGCAGGTACTATCGACAGATCAGTTGGAAAAAGTGATGGGCTACTTTCTGCACACACCATGGTCAGTGTGAACTGGAGTGACTTGACAACGCTGGCCAAACAAGATGTAGCTACAAACAAAACAGAGTTAAATGGTTCCAGTCTGCCATCCATGTATTCGGGTAAGAGTCTAGCTACATTTTCAGATAATATACATTTCTAATTTTGTCAAAAAGTCATTTTCTTTGCAAGTTAAAGCATACTGTTCGCTAGTTAGCGAATGTTAGCTTGCTGGCTCGCTAGCAAACATTACGTGCATGATCTGTGCAGTGATATCATTTGAGTCAGAAATGAATTTGTATTGCTAGTTACAGCCTAATGTTAGCTAGCTGACAAGGAACCTAGTTGGTTAGCTCTTTAGCTACCTGCAGATTCATACTACAGCTATGACGATGTTTGTATTGATAGTAGGAGGAGTTTGGATGATGCCAGGTCATTGTTTAGCTAGCTAGCTACATGTCTAAACAAAAGACTCCACTTTGTCAGATGTTTACATAACCCATCAAATTAGCCAGGTGTGTCTGGGGTTGATTGCAGATGTGGCTGGGGGGTGGTTATAGCATTTCGTTCACATGACCAATCAATTTAGACAAGTCTGTCAGGTATGCATCTAATAATTATTATTTTTAAATGTATAAAACATTTATCTGGACACTGTTTTTGATATTGCTATTATGCAAGTAACCATTTCACTGTACTGTTTACACCTTCTGTTTCCTGTGAATGTGACAAATAAACACATCTTATTTGATATAGTGTGTGTTTACAGTAATGGTAATGTGAATAACAACATGACCTGCACCAACATCAGATTAGGATATAGGTCAAGGACTAGATAAAGTGTATTTGTACTTTATCCTTATTGTAGGCTACTACTTTTAGTCTTGAAATCTTTGGTTGTTTACTAAACTACTCACTCGGTTTAGGCACATGGCCTCACATGTGTATCCTTAAAGAGATCGTCCCACCTAAGGTTTAAGAGGGTGTGAACAATGCTGAATGGGTGTAGACAAAGAAGAGTTCTCGAGTAGGTGTGCTGGGCCATTTCATCAAAAGTGGGGTTACAAGTTCATCAACTTTCAAAGCAAAATTACTTTCCCCATTGTTCCTGTGTACGATGTAGCATCTTCTAGTTCGGAGTCTCTACTTTTATCCAATGTAAAAAACGAAATTACACATTTTGCAACGTAAGACCGAATCGAGGCGGTCGGTCACAAATTAGTATGATATGTTACGTTTAGTATGGTTACATTAGACATATGGTTAGGTTACTTAATGCAATAACGAAGGTTGGTTGTCGTATAATGGATCACAACACACAAGTCACTGGCAGTGCACTCACGGACAAGATATATTGGGTAAAACTGAGATTAAGTTGTTATAAAAATGCCACTGAATAAAGAAAACAAAACCATCGGTCATTATAACGTTATGTCATTCGGAACTACTGGAGCTGACAGAGTCAACGACGCTATAGCTATAAACACTGCGGAATTTGTTAAGTGTCCCAACTGGAAATTATGACAACTAGCGTTAGCTCCTCAAGTGACGTTAGCTAGCTGACTTAGTTAGCGTTAGCTAGCTCACGAAATCAAAGAGAGCAAAGACAAAGGTAATTTATGTTCTATTAGGTTAGCTGACGTTAGCTAATTAACGTTAGTTAGCTAGATACGTGTGGTGTATTGTTTCGATACTGTTACATTGTAACGTTAGCTAGCTAATTATCAGAGACACTGCTGGCTCGATGAAGTTAACTAGCTAGCTAATAACCTAGCTACCACAAGCAACATTAGAATATAAAACACGTCCAACCCGTTTTACCTGGAATTCGTTCGTTCACACCAGCGATAATCGGTTTCCAAATATTGTTAATTTCATACACTCCATCCCCGGCGTCCCACCTCTGTCTCTTGTCTTTGACAGCACCGAGGTCATCATTACGCCGATTGTGTTGTCACACCAACGCGTTTACGCCCAACTGAAAACGAGAGTTTCTATTGGACAAAGTAAGGTAGGTCCCGCCTCGCTTCATCCCATTAGCTCTGTTCGCTTCCGTATGGTTCTTAAACCGTAAACGGTTTGTTTTTTGGGATCCCCATTACCTTTTGCAGAAGCAGCAGCTAACGTTACTCTTCCTGGAGACCGTAACGAATAAACCCTGGTCCATAGAGCACCATAGTAAACCGATTACGGCTTCGAATTGTGAGATGTCGCCTGACAGATCCCTCCCTGTCCTTTTTGGTAGGTAGCAGAAATTATACAAAGTAGTGTGCCAGCCAGAGCCATATCATCTAAATACAAACATTTCTCATTTTATAAAGTAATGACATGTAGTGAATCTGTGATGTGGTGACACTGGTGATCTGTCTGCAATCTTTCAAATCTAGTAATATGGATCAACAGTTAGGCCTTGAAGATATAAGGCATTGACACATTTCTTACATAGATACTGGAGATTTTATTTAACATTTTTTTTGTACAAACAGAGGCTGCAAATGCCTTCCAAACATGTATTGTCCTCAGAATACAGTATCCCTTTCACAGCTCAAACAAAACATGTATGTTCACCAGAAGAAAATACATCTAATTTGAAAAAGAGACAAAGGTCAAATGTTTCAGTGGATGACCAGCAAGTCCCATTTTAGCCTCATACAGTTAACTAGAAAACATGGAATAAATCTAACATATTCCCAAGAAGAAAGAGTAATACATGAATTATGATAAACTATTGCCAGGCTCATGTCACCTTACAAGTACTGAAATTATACTCATTCCACATACATTATGCATACACTGAAATGCTAAAGTCATACATAGAGTAATATATTCCAGATTTTTAGACTTTAAAATCCATTCCACATATTTACAATGTATCTTAAGTTGCCATATATTAATTTTTCATGAAAGAAGGGAAGCGACGAGCCCTATAAAGGAAATGATATGTATCACACTGACAATCAATAACCACGTTCTCTTTCAGTTGAAGGCCCAATTGTTCAACTGTTTCATCCTAAATGTTATTGGCCACACTTTGATGAACACCACAATAAATAAACCTAAGAACTCAAAGTAAGCACTGTCTCTAGCATGACGCAGTACGTATTGTACAACCATAAGACGAGGTTAGAGCGATAACTAACCCATATAAACTCAAAGAACCTTCCTCTTTCCATGCAATGGTTTTCTACACACAGAACATGACCTAATGCATCACAGTGGGCAGTCTGGAGTAAAAACAAAAGTTAATGAAAGTGCCCATTCAAAGTAGGTTATGTTCTGGATGAGTGACATGTTGATACACACATACATACATACAGTAGCAACAGATAGGACAACAGGTGGTTACAGACTGTTTGGTTGTTATTGGAAAACAAACAAAGGACATCTTACAAATGAACGATACACAGCATAGCATAGAGCCTTGAGCGATATGATCTAGATATGAGTCATATAACTGACAGTGATTTTTGAAAGTGTCCTCCTACAAGTATAGATAGCACTTAGTTACTACTAATATCATTTCCTTCAGATGAGGGTATTCAACTCTGTAAATACAGTAGACTTCATTTTACACAGAACTGGAACAGAAAAGCTGAAAATGAGATATTTTGCTATTGTAGACAGAGCTAAGGCAGAGTGAGGGTTATTGACTAAGCATTTGTCCATTGTCAGCATCGTATTTATTCCAAAAATGAACTGGACTCAGTTTGGTATCATAATATTCAGACGAGATCTCCAACACAGGCTAGTACCATGAATGGAGATACCAAACTCTACGGTCATGTATTGGTCTCAAAATATGTGCCAGAATGACATATCGGTTTTTTCAAAAGGCAAAGGAGACTAAAGCACCCAGTAAGTCTCCTAACAGCAATTCCAATGACATATTGAAACCCACGGCATACATCCTGAATAAAAGCTATAGCGTGGAGGCACAATGGAGCAGAACAGTGCACATTAAGCACTAATTATGGAGATCAAAGCGATCCAAATGACTGGTCAATGCACTGCCTTTCTCTCTCATAGCTAATGGCTTGCTTCATGTACAGTTACATGTGTGTGGGATATGTGAGGATACATTAGGCCAAAAATGTGTTGTTAAAAATGATGGCGATGGCTATTAACCGGAACTGAGTTAGTTGATATATGGTTAAGTCAGGATTTGAAACATGTCTTAATTTCCTTTTTTATACAGTAAATAATTGTCCCATTAATTCATTCACACATTTGTGGGCATGAATGCTTGCATACACACCCACTCACACACTCACAAATGCCAGATTTTACACTACCTACTGTACTGACTACAGTCAAAACTGCCAGAAATGTCTCTTTGTAACTTCAAAATGCCGGAGTCCTTCATGAAATGTCAGTAGAGTAGAGAGTAGTACAGTCTCTGAGTTAGTAAACTATAAACACCTTTCTTGTTAACAATTTGTCAGCCAGCATGAAACATTATAACCTATTTTAAGCTTCTTTATCAGAACCAAAGCACATCCTGTGGCCCAACATGACGACAACAACAAGTACAGTGAGCTTTTTGTCATTGTTTTGGCTCTGTACTCCCAGCACTTTGGATTTGAAATGATACAATGACTATGAAGTTAAAGTGCAGGCTGTCAGCTTTAATTTGAGGTTATTTTCATCCATATCGGCTGAACTGTTTAGTAATTACAAGACATTTTGTGCCCGATAGAAATGAATAGTATATCATGTAGTGTGATTTTGGAGTCACTTTTATTGTAAATAAGAATAGAATATGTTTCTAAACACTACTACATTCACATTAATGTAGAAGTGTTCAGAACATTCTATTCTTATTTACAATAAAAGCAACTCCAAAATGACACAATACATTATTTACCATTCATTTCTATTGGTCACAAAATAATCTGAAACAACCAAAACAAACAGCAAATGCATCCAACATATGTTTTGAGTCACAAGCTTGATGTAATCCAATGAATATGGGACTAAATATATACTTAACATTTGACTACTTGAAATACACATAAGTGAATTTGTCCCAATATTTTTGTCCCCTAAAATGAGTGCAGTAATTTCTATACGGTTCACCTGATATGGATGAAAATACCCTCAAATCTATGCTGACAGTCTGCACTTTAACCTCATGGTCATTGTATCATTTCAAATCTAACGTACTGGAGTACAGAGCCATAACAACAACAAATGTGTCGCTGTCCCAATGCTTTGCGAACTCACTATAGATGACAACACAGTGAAGAAAACACATGTGATCAAACATCAAACCAAGGTACTGAAATTAAAACCCTACTAATATAATCTTCTCTTTTTTTTTCTGAACAAAATATTCGAAGAGCATTTTCTTTTCCAGGTCCTTTTTGTGGGTTACTATCAGGCAGACAATGGGGGAGGGGTGTAGGGGACGGTTTAAGACAGCTGTCCAAACACCCACCAAAATATTGGAGAAAATAGGATAAACAAGTATTCTTTCAGAAAAGCAACAGTTTGGTCCACTTTAGACAAAAATGTAGAGCGCCTGCCAATCAAAACAACCAATTTGAAATAGGCAAATTACCTTCATTTACATGATAATTACTTTTACAAGACCACTGAGACAGTTGACAAGAGGAAACACGTTATTGTATGTACTGTATACTACTAAATGTATCGTTTTGTTTACTACTGCAGTAACACAGCAAGATTTCAGGGCCGGTGGTGGTGGACGAGGACAATCACCGGGAAGGTTACTCAACAGATGAAGAGAGGTTGGGTCATTTCCACAGCAGCATTCAAAATCATAGAGGGAGTGGTACCTTCATGATGGATAAATGGCTGGACAAAACTGCAGTTATTCCCACAACAAGGCTCCATCCGGGTTACATAGGCGGGATATGATCTGCCATCAACTCAGGACTCAAGACTGAAACCTTTACCACTTTCTTCATCAAATCGGGGAAAAAAAGAGATGTTGTATCTGGCCCCCACCCCCAAAATAAATTATGCTCATATCAATGATTATTACACTGTTAAAATAAGTAACATACAAAAATTACAGCTTTACGATTATGTAAATAATTTATCTGTAAATACAATTGTGTTAAAAAAAGAAAGAAAGCCAAACAACATTTTTGCTAGATCTCCTATGACATCTCCGGATGAAAGATATGAACGCAGACATAATCCTATGTTAGAAAATACATTGCTTCCCAGAAATGTAAAATAAGGAGACACAAACAACACAACTAGATAGAATTGCTTTATGGTCCAAACTGTCCTTTTATAATCTATAGAAAGATCACCCGTTTCTGTCAACTGTCCCTTTTCTTTCTCTCTGTGTTTGTCCAAGGCTTGTTTACCTTGTATACGCTGTGTGTGTGTGTGTGTGTGTGTGTGTGTGTGAGAGTTTTGGATTCCTGGGACAACTGTATGGTGATCCTGGCAGTTCTGGATGCTCCTATCAGAACCTCTTCAGAGGACCCAGATGGTTCCTTTTCAACGTACCCTTGGCATTGTGGTCCCAGTGTATCACGTGTAAAACATACGGATTGAACCTCTCCAGCGGTGGATTAAGAAATAAATCAAACATTTGAGATGGCTAAACAAAACGCAGCGCAGGCTCTTGCCTTCATAATTGTCCCCAAAAAATATATACTATGTATGTGATGTCCATCACAATCTGGCTATTTCTGAAGAGGCATACAGTACAAAACGAAAACAACAAAAGCATTGGATTACTGCTCTGCCTGTATAAGTCTTCAAACTTAATCGAGAAGAACTGAGAATGCCCTTCCACAACAATAACTTAAAGTGGAGAAGCCCAAAAAGTGTGATGAGAAATCACAGAATCTGTCATAAGTTACACAATAGCTGTTTCTCTGCTTACCAAGCAGGAGCCGATACCAAAAAAAACCCTCAAAACTAATCTGGGACACTCTTTTTCCCCTACATGCTTATCAGTATCAAATTGAAGTGTTTAATTTGTGGTTACAGCGGGCATGTCCAGTCATTCCAGACACCGTACACAAGCTGTGGAGCTTTGACATGAGAGCGAAAAGACAGAGCGAGGAGGAGAGGAGAATATGTTGTGTCAGAGAGTCACACTGGCTATTGGGTGTGACGTAATAATGCATTATCATCATCAGATGTGTGGTACTGGTGTCAACCTCTTGTTCTCGGAGGGGGGTGGTGGCGCCCTCTGCAGGATGTGTCCAGAATCAACGGCGAAGAAATCTCCTGCTGCAGTCCAGTCCAGCTAGGGCCATTCTCACCCTCAGTGGCCTTCCCAAATGGACATACTGTACTGTAGACTCGGGTTTGAGTCTCTATCTCCCTGTGGAGCCCTCTACACTTCGGTGGAGAACAGGATGCTCTGACGCTTACTGTCCGGCGTGGGGATGGTCTCCAGCTGGAGGAAGTACAGCAACACCTGGACCTGGGGGGACAGACGGGCAGTGAGAGGGACGATCATACCAAAGACGAGGGGTGGGGAGAGAGAGAGAGAGACAGACTACCTGTGACATGACCTCCAGGGACCAGCTGTCTCCCATGCTGATAGGCTGCGTGGGGTTGGTGGGGATCATGCTGTCTTTCTCTGCAGGACGCAGCAGGGTGGGGCCAAACACCGTGGCCAGGTTGTGGAGGGACATCTTGTTGATGCTCTCCTTGTCAGCCACCCTGGGGAGCGGGCAGAGACCGAGGGTGAATGGTGGCTCGTGGTAACACACCATGTGAAAGAACATAACAATCCCTCTGTTACTCAAACACATAAGGAGTTGAGCATCTGCTTGCTTGCTTGGGATCGGCTTGTCTCTAAATGCCTGCGCTTGTCTAAGTGTGGCTCGATGTCTGTGTGTATGTCTGTGTGTACCTCTTCAAGTGATCCAGCAGGAAAAGGAACGTGACCAGGTTGGGTTCTGGCAGCGACAACAGTAGATTCAGCATGCAGCTCTCTTTGGCAACGCTGTCAGACAGGGCTGCAGAAAGAGAGACCGTCATTCACACATTAACCTGAGTGCTGAGTTATACCACGATAACGTGATAAATGGTAGATGTGGCTGTTGGCCCGGTCAAAGCCATGTGACTGACCAATGCCTCCTGCGAAGTTGGGGTACAGGTCATCGGTGAAGAGGGGTTCTGGCAGCTCTCTGAAGTACAGCTTCAGAGTCCCGGCGATGGCGTTCACATCCATCTCACTCATCATCACAGACACGTCTTTGTTGTCTGTGGGAAAGACGGGGGGCAGAGCTCAGAAAGACGGGCAGAAAGTGTAGCCATGGCAATAGCGGAGCAGGGTTGACGGATAGCCTCGGTCATTTCTGCCATTCACTAAAATCACACTGCGCCTCAGTCCGTTGACAGAGAGGCCGAGGACACAACATGCTCCCCAAAGCAAGCTGTATGTGTCGTAATCAGAGAAATCACCACTCACACAAACGCACAGACGCGCAAGCTCACCCACACATAGGAATTAGTACGTCTAAATGAAGAAACGCACAGACGCGCAAGCTCACCCACACATAGGAATTAGTATGTCTAAATGAAGAAAGAAAACTGACTTAAGCACAAACTCTTTTAGTCTTTTTTTTGTTGTTGTTGCAAAACCAGAAAATGTACCCATGATTCCCAAAAACGGAGCGGCATAAATCAGAAGTTCACCTGAGGGGAGACAGCAGGGTAGGACACATGGATTTAATAGTAGTCAGTCCAACAGACTTGAATTTACATGGGACAGGAGGCTAGTCTGACGGAACCAGACGGACGGCTGCATTCATCGCTCTATCTCGCTTCACGTATCAAGGTTGGTTCCACCAAGCTCCAGAACGTCCACAGAGAATGCTATACTGTAGCCTATTCTCACATCCAGGGCTCCACTGAGAGGGAGCGTCAGGGGAAAGTAAGGTGTTGGTACTCACTGGTGTCAAAGGCAGCCTTCAGGGCCTGGATGTCTGTAGCCACCCCTGAGACCCGGTAGATGCCCACCTCCTCCATCCCCCGCCGCTCAATCTCCTCCAGACACTGTCTGACGATGTAGGGCACCTTGGAGTGCTCCCGTCTGGCATGGGGAAACACACAATTAAGGAATGGCATACCAGAGGGCATGGGGATACATATACAATGACACACACACACCGAAGAGTTTTTCTGTTGGATGCACACAAATTGCATCTTTAACTGTGTTCGTATCCAAAAATGTGTGTGCAATTATTAAAACAATAACAACATACAGTACCAGTCAAAAGTTTGGACATCTACTCATTCCAGGGTTTGTCTTTATTTGTACTATTTTCTATATTGTAGAACAATAGTGAAGACATCAAAACTATGAAATAACACATACGGAATAAAGTAGTAACCCAAAAAAGTGTTAAACAATTGAGATTCTTCAAAGTAGCCACGTTTGCCTTGATGACAGCTTTGCACACTCTTGGCATTCTCCCAACCAGCTTCATGAGGTAGTCACCTGGAATACATTTCAATGAATAGGTGTGCCCTGTTAAAAGTTAATGCATTTGAGCCAATCAGTTGTGTTGTGACAAGGTAGGGGTGGTATCCTTGGACACTGTGCTATCTAACCTCCAAACGAGCTTCAATGCCATACAACACTCCTTCCGTGGCCTCCAACTGCTCTTAAACGCTAGTAAAACCAAATGCATGCTTTTCAACCGTTCGCTGCCTGCACCCGCACGCCCGACTAGCATCACCACCCTGGATGGTTCCGACCTAGAATATGTGGACATCTATAAGTACCTAGGTGTCTGGCTAGACTGTAAACTCTCCTTCCAGACTCATATCAAACATCTCCAATCTAAAATCAAATCTAGAATCGGCTTTCTATTCCGCAACAAAGCCTCCTTCACTCACGCCGCCAAACTTACCCTAGTAAAACTGACTATCCTACCGATCCTCGACTTTGGCGATGTCATCTACAAAATAGCTTCCAATACTCTACTCAGCAAACTGGATGCAGTTTATCACAGTGCCATCCGTTTTGTTACTAAAACACCTTATAACACCCACCACTGCGACCTGTATGCTACAGTCGGCTGGCCCTTGCTACATATTCGTCGCCAGACCCACTGGCTCCAGGTCATCTACAAGTCCATGCTAGGTAAAGCTCCGCCTTATCTCAGTTCACTGGTCACGATGGCAACACCCACCCGTAGCATGCGCTCCAGCAGGTGTATCTCACTGATCATCCCTAAAGCCAACACTTAATTTGGCCGCTTTTCGTTCCAGTTCTCTGCTGCCTGTGACTGGGAACGAATTGTAAAAATCGCTGAAGTTGGAGACTTTTATCTCCCTCACCAACTTCAAACATCTGCTATCTGAGCAGCTAACCGATCGCTGCAGCTGTACATAGTCTATCGGTAAATAGCCCACCCAATTTACCTACCTCATCAAATGCGCTGAGCGTTTGACTGAGCCTGAGTGGGGGTTGCACTTTGGGGACTATTACATTGGGTTCCATTGCACCAGGCAATTATTTGAAAGAAAACAAATACTATCACTTCACAGAGTTCAAGTAACAGACACATCTGAACATCAACTGTTCAGAGGCGACAGCGTGAATCAGGCCTTCATGGTTGATTTGCTGCAAAGAAACCATTACTAAAGGACACCAATAATAAGAAGAGACTTGTTTGGGCAAAGAAACATGAGCAATGGACATTAGACTGGGGAAAGTAAGGTGAGGGGAGACAGCAGGGTCGGACATTAGACCGGGGAAAGTAAGGTGAGGGGAGACAGCAGGGTCGGACATTACACCGGGGAAAGTAAGGTGAGGGGAGACAGCAGGGTCGGACATTACACCGAGGAAAGTAAGGTGAGGGGAGACAGCAGGGACGGACATTACACCGGGGAAAGTAAGGTGAGGGGAGACAGCAGGGTCGGACATTAGACCGGGGAAAGTAAGGTGAGGGGAGACAGCAGGGTCGGACATTAGACCGGGGAAAGTAAGGTGAGGGGAGACAGCAGGGTCGGACATTACACCGGGGAAAGTAAGGTGAGGGGAGACAGCAGGGTCGGACATTAGACCGGGGAAAGTAAGGTGAGGGGAGACAGCAGGGTCGGACATTAGACCGGGGAAAGTAAGGTGAGGGGAGACAGCAGGGTCGGACATTAGACCGGGGAAAGTAAGGTGAGGGGAGACAGCAGGGTCGGACATTGAACCGGGAAAGTAAGGTGAGGGGAGACAGCAGGGTCGGACATTAGACCGGGGAAAGTAAGGTGAGGGGAGACAGCAGGGTCGGACATTAGACCGGGGAAAGTAAGGTGAGGGGAGACAGCAGGGTCGGACATTAGACCGGCGGAAATCTGTCCTTTGATCTGATGAGTCCAAATGAGAGAATTCTGGCTCCAACCGCTGCGTCTTTGTGAGACGTTGAGTAGGTGAACGGATGATCTCCGCATGTGTGGTTCCCACTGTGAAGCATGGAGGAGGAGATGTGATGGTGTGGGGGTGCTTTGCCAGTGACACTGTCTGTGATTTATTTTGAATTCAAAGCACATTTAACCAGCATGGCTACCACAGCATTCTGCAGCGATACCCCATCCCATCTGGTTTGTTTTTCAACAGGACAATGATCCAACATACCTCCAGGCTGTGTAAGGGCTATATGTATATAACCAAATTGAGAGGGTTTAGGATGAGTTGTACCGCAAAGTGAAGGAAAAGCAGCCAACAAGTGCTCAGCATAGGTGGAATCTCCTTCAAGACTGTTGGAAAAGCAATCCAGGTGAAGCTGGTTGAGAGAATGCCAAGAGTGTGCAAAGCTGTCATCAAGGCAAAGAAAGGGTGGCTACTCTGAAGAATCTAAAATCTAAACTATATTTTATTTGTTTTACACTTTTTTGGTTACTACATGATTCCATATGTGTTATTTCATAGTTTTGATGTCTTCACTATTATTCTACAATGTAGAAAATAGTACAAACAAAGAAAAACTCTTGAATGAGTAGCTGTGTCCAAACCTTTGACTGGTACTGTATGTTCCCACTGACAATAACGTGTGTACTGTACTGTACTGCTGGCTCTCGCTGCATTGTTGTAGGCTGTGAACCCAAAATAAAAACACTTCGGCTGTGTACTTTATCATGTTCATTAATTATTATGGATACAAAATACACAATTACCACTGTGTGTTTTGTTGTGGCTTCATGTACTACAAATGAGCAGGTTGAGCTGGCAGGCAGCCTTGTGTGACTATGTAGTTGTTCTTAGTGATGGTGGTGGTTCTCTGTTGGTGTTATTGGGGGCCTGTTGTCTCTACAACCTTAATTGGTTCTGCTGTTAAACCTTATTAGTCCGCTCGTTACCAGCAATCCAATTAGCGTCACTCACCAACATTGGCCACAAGCCTGGCCTCAGCCAGAGACGGAAGAGGAAGCGAGATATCCCACTCCCTAATTGTTTCTGTTTCAATGGAAGTCAATGAACTAAGTAGACCAGACCCAGCTGCTATGCCTCAACTGCCCTTTACTGTTGAACTACACATTGCACTCTATCTGAACGTCCCTTCACCCCCTCTTTCATGGTCCCTATTTACCCCTCTCCCTCTCTGTTTTCTCTGTTGACAACCTCAGTGTCCACAAGCAGAAATGCAAGTAGGAAAATCGTTTTTTTCCATCTATGGGAGACTATGTGAGTTGACATCTTGTCAATAACATTTACCATCCCTAAAATCAGTCTCCCTCCTTTGACCAGGTCAACAGTAGTACACTGTATAAGGAGGAGGTGGGACGCAGACAGAGACCACTCTAATCAGTGGCTTGACAGAAGCTTTGCCAGCTGTACACCAGAAACAATGTTTTTGTTCTCTGAGTAGACTAAAGGAGAAGGGGAACGGGTCTGGTAGCCCAGGGCTTGTACCCGGGGGAGTGAATAGTGACACGGAAATGTAGTTTGGATTATCTGGGATGAGAGGCTTACCATCTCAACATGGAGTCCTGTCCATCTGTCACCCCCCCCCACTCCCTCCTCTCCCTCCTCCTTTCAGAGAGATTCTCTGGTTCTCTTAGATTAGGCTGTGACATTCACTTGGGTCACTTGCGTTCACCAGCTGTCTTACGGCAGGCTTTCTCCATGGTTACTGTATAGATGGCCAGGGAGTGTGTTCCGGGGGTGTATTTATATGAGGGTACTATTGAACTCACTTGGTCACCGTGGAGATCTTGATTCCGAACACGCCCATGGGTTTCCGTGACGGCATCCTCTTCAGACTGAACTCCCGGCTGGTGAACTTCATAGAGAGCTTCACCTCCATCTGGAGCCGAAGGAGATTAAATGACAGTCTAAACCCGTTTACACTGACAAGAGATGGCTAAGTATGACAAGAAGCACACATTTAAAGGATCACATGGCATGGCACAAACACAGACTCATCCGTTTAACGGCGCTGACACACTCACCCCGTTCATGGGGATAAGCGTCCTCTGCCAGTCTTTGCCTTGGAGTGTCTGCGGATCCAGCTGGATGGAGAAAAGCCAGAAGAAGATCCTCGGTTAGTCCACCACTACACACAGACACCAAGACTCATAAACACCACTACACACAGACACCAAGACTCATAAACACCACTACACACAGACACCAAGAATCATAAATACCACTACACACAGACACCAAGACTCATAAACACCACTACACACAGACACCAAGACTCATAAATACCACTACACACAGACACCAAGACTCATAAACACCACTACACACAGACACCAAGACTCATAAACACCAATACACACAGACACCAAGACTCATAAACACCACTACACACAGACACCAAGACTCATAAACACCACTACACACAGACACCAAGACTCATAAACACCACTACACACAGACACCAAGACTCATAAACACCAATACACACAGACACCAAGACTCATAAACACCACTACACACAGACACCAAGACTCATAAACACCACTACACACAGACACCAAGACTCATAAACACCAATACACACAGACACCAAGACTCATAAACACCAATACACACAGACACCAAGACTCATAAACACCACTACACACAGACACCACTACACACAGACACCAAGACTCATAAACACCACTACACACAGACACCAATACACACAGACACCACTACACACAGACACCAAAACTCATAAACACCACTACACACAGACACCAAGACTCATAAACACCACTACACACAGACACCAAGACTCATAAACACCACTACACACAGACACCAAGACTCATAAACACCACTACACACAGACACCAAGACTCATAAACACCAATACACACAGACACCAAGACTCTAAAACACCACTACACACAGACACCAAGACTCATAAACACCACTACACACAGACACCAAGACTCATAAACACCACTACACACAGACACCAAGACTCATACATACCACTACACACAGACACCAAGACTCATAAACACCACTACACACAGACACCAAGACTCATAAATACCACTACACACAGACACCAAGACTCATAAACACCACTACACACAGACTCCAATACACACAGACACCACTACACACAGACACCACTACACACAGACACCAATACACACAGACACCACTACACACAGACACCAAGACTCATAAACACCACTACACACAGACACCAAGACTCATAAATACCACTACACACAGACACCAAGACTCATAAACACCACTACACACAGACACAAAGACTCATAAACACTACTACACACAGACACCAAGACTCATAAATACCACTACACACAGACACCAAGACTCATAAACACCACTACACACAGACACCAATACACACAGACACCACTACACACAGACACCAAGACTCATAAACACCACTACACACAGACACCAAGACTCATAAACACCACTACACACAGACACCAAGACTCATAAACACCACTACACACAGACACCAAGACTCATAAACACCACTACACACAGACACCAAGACTCATAAACACCACTACACACAGACACCAAGACTCATAAACACCACTACACACAGACACCAAGACTCATAAATACCACTACACACAGACACCAAGACTCATAAACACCAATACACACAGACACCAAGACTCTAAAACACCACTACACACAGACACCAAGACTCATAAACACCACTACACACAGACACCAAGACTCATAAACACCACTACACACAGACACCAAGACTCATAAACACCACTACACACAGACACCAAGACTCATACATACCACTACACACAGACACCAAGACTCATAAACACCACTACACACAGACACCAAGACTCATAAATACCACTACACACAGACACCAAGACTCATAAACACCACTACACACAGACTCCAATACACACAGACACCACTACACACAGACACCACTACACACAGACACCAATACACACAGACACCACTACACACAGACACCAAGACTCATAAACACCACTACACACAGACACCAAGACTCATAAATACCACTACACACAGACACCAAGACTCATAAACACCACTACACACAGACACAAAGACTCATAAACACTACTACACACAGACACCAAGACTCATAAATACCACTACACACAGACACCAAGACTCATAAACACCACTACACACAGACACCAATACACACAGACACCACTACACACAGACACCAAGACTCATAAACACCACTACACACAGACACCAAGACTCATAAACACCACTACACACAGACACCAAGACTCATAAACACCACTACACACAGACACCAAGACTCATAAACACCACTACACACAGACACCAAGACTCATAAACACCACTACACACAGACACCAAGACTCATAAACATCACTACACACAGACACCAAGACTCATAAACACCACTACACACAGACACCAAGACTCATAAATACCACTACACACAGACACCAAGACTCATAAACACCACTACACACAGACACCAATACACACAGACACCACTACACACAGACACCAAGACTCATAAACACCACTACACACAGACAACAAGACTCATAAATACCACTACACACAGACACCAAGACTCATAAACACCACTACACACAGACACCAAGACTCATAAACACCACTACACACAGACACCAAGACTCATAAATACCACTACACACAGACACCAAGACTCATAAACACCACTACACACAGACACCAATACACACAGACACCACTACACACAGACACCAAGACTCATAAACACCACTACACACAGACACCAAGACTCATAAACACCACTACACACAGACACCAAGACTCATAAACACCACTACACACAGACACCAAGACTCATAAACACCACTACACACAGACACCAAGACTCATAAACACCACTACACACAGACACCAAGACTCATAAATAACACTACACACAGACACCAAGACTCATAAACACCACTACACACAGACACCAAGACTCATAAACACCACTACACACAGACACCAAGACTCATAAACACCACTACACACAGACACCAAGACTCATAAATACCACTACACACAGACACCAAGACTCATAAACACCACTACACACAGACACCAAGACTCATAAACACCACTACACACAGACACCAAGACTCAGAAACACCACTACACACAGACACCAAGACTCATAAATACCACTACACACAGACACCAAGACTCATAAACACCACTACACACAGACACCAAGACTCATAAACACCACTACACACATGACACCAAGACTCATAAACACCACTACACACAGACACCAAGACTCATAAACACCACTACACACAGACACCAAGACTCATAAATACCACTACACACAGACACCAAGACTCATAAACACCACTACACACAGACACCAATACACACAGACACCACTACACACAGACACCAAGACTCATATATACCACTACACACAGACACTAAGACTCATAAACACCACTACACACAGACACCAAGACTCATAAATACCACTACACACAGACACCACTACACACAGACACCAAGACTCATAAACACCACTACACACAGACACCACTACACACAGACACCACTACACACAGACACCAAGACTCATAAACACCACTACACACAGACACCAAGACTCATAAACACCACTACACACAGACACCAAGACTCATAAACACCACTACACACAGACACCAAGACTCATAAACACCACTACACACAGACACCAAGACTCCTAAATACCACTACACACAGACACCAAGACTCATAAACACCACTACACACAGACACCAAGACTCATAAACACCACTACACACAGACACCAAGACTCATAAACACCACTACACACAGACACCAAGACTCATAAACACCACTACACACAGACACCAAGACTCATAAATACCACTACACACAGACACCAAGACTCATAAATACCACTACACACAGACACCAAGACTCATAAACACCAATACACACAGACACCAAGACTCATAAACACCACTACACACAGACACCAAGACTCATAAATACCACTACACACAGACACCAAGACTCATAAATACCACTACACACAGACACCAAGACTCATAAATACCACTACACACAGACACCAAGACTCATAAACACCACTACACACAGACACCAAGACTCATAAACACCACTACACACAGACACCAAGACTCATGAACACCACTACACACAGACACCAAGACTCATAAACACCAATACACACAGACACCAAGACTCATAAATACCACTACACACAGACATCAAGACTCATAAACACCACTACACACAGACACCAATACACACAGACACCAATACTCATAAATACCACTACACACAGACACCAAGACTCATAAACACCACTACACACAGACACCACTACACACAGACACCAAGACTCATAAATACCACTACACACAGACACCAAGACTCATAAATACCACTACACACAGACACCAAGACTCATAAATACCAATACACACAGACACCAAGACTCATAAATACCAATACACACAGACACCACTACAAACAGACACCAAGACTCATAAATACCAATACACATAGACACCACTACACACAGACACCAAGACTCATAAACACCACTACACACAGACACCAATACACACAGACACCAAGACTAATAAATACCACTACACACAGACACCAAGACTCATAAATACCAATACACACAGACACCAAGACTCATAAATACCAATACACACAGACACCAATACACACAGACACCAAGACTCATAAATACCAATACACACAGACACCACTACACACAGACACCAAGACTCATAAACACCAATACACACAGACACCAAGACTCATAAACACCACTACACACAGACACCAAGACTCATAAATACCAATCCACACAGACACCAAGACTCATAAACACCAATACACACAGACACCAATACACACAGACACCAATACACACAGACACCAATACACACAGACACCAATACACACAGACACCACTACACACAGACACCAAGACTCATAAATGCCAATACACACAGACACCACTACACACAGACACCACTACACACAGACACCAATACACACAGACACCAATACACACAGACACCAAGACTCATAAACACCACTACACACAGACACCAAGACTCATAAACACCACTACACACAGACACCAATACACACAGACACCAAGACTCATAAATACCACTACACAGACACCAATACACACAGACACCAAGACTCATAAACACCAATACACACAGACACCAATACACACAGACACCAATACACACAGACACCACTACACACAGACACCACTACACACAGACACCACTACACACAGACACCAAGACTCATAAACACCAATACACACAGACACCACTACACACAGACACCAAGACTCATAAATACCACTATACACAGACACCAATACACACAGACACCAAGACTCATGAACACCACTACACACAGACACCAAGACTCATAAACACCAATACACACAGACACCAAGACTCATAAACACCAATACACACAGACACCAAGACTCATAAATACCACTACACACAGACATCAAGACTCATAAACACCACTACACACAGACACCAAGACTCATAAATACCAATACACAGAGACACCAATACACACAGACACCAAGACTCATAAATACCACTATACACAGACACCAATACACACAGACACCAAGACTCATGAACACCACTACACACAGACACCAAGACTCATAAACACCACTACACACAGACACCAAGACTCATAAACACCAATACACACAGACACCAAGACTCATAAATACCACTACACACAGACATCAAGACTCATAAACACCACTACACACAGACACCAATACACACAGGCACCAAGACTCATAAATACCACTACACACAGACACCAAGACTCATAAACACCACTACACACAGACACCACTACACACAGACACCAAGACTCATAAATACCACTACACACAGACACCAAGACTCATAAATACCACTACACACAGACACCAAGACTCATAAATACCACTACACACAGACACCAAGACTCATAAATACCAATACACACAGACACCACTACAAACAGACACCAAGACTCATAAATACCAATACACATAGACACCACTACACACAGACACCAAGACTCATAAACACCACTACACACAGACACCAATACACACAGACACCAAGACTAATAAATACCACTACACACAGACACCAAGACTCATAAATACCAATACACACAGACACCAAGACTCATAAATACCAATACACACAGACACCAATACACACAGACACCAAGACTCATAAATACCAATACACACAGACACCACTACACACAGACACCAAGACTCATAAACACCAATACACACAGACACCAAGACTCATAAACACCACTACACACAGACACCAAGACTCATAAATACCAATCCACACAGACACCAAGACTCATAAACACCAATACACACAGACACCAATACACACAGACACCAATACACACAGACACCAATACACACAGACACCAATACACACAGACACCACTACACACAGACACCAAGACTCATAAATGCCAATACACACAGACACCACTACACACAGACACCACTACACACAGACACCAATACACACAGACACCAAGACTCATAAACACCACTACACACAGACACCAAGACTCATAAACACCACTACACACAGACACCAATACACACAGACACCAAGACTCATAAATACCACTACACACAGACACCAATACACACAGACACCAAGACTCATAAACACCAATACACACAGACACCAATACACACAGACACCAATACACACAGACACCAATACACACAGACACCAATACACACAGACACCAATACACACAGACACCAATACACACAGACACCACTACACACAGACACCACTACACACAGACACCAAGACTCATAAACACCAATACACACAGACACCACTACACACAGACACCAAGACTCATAAATACCAATACACAGAGACACCAATACACACAGACACCACTACACAGACACCAAGACTCATAAACACCACTACACACAGACACCAAGACTCATAAATACCACTACACACAGACACCACTACACACAGACACCAAGACTCATAAACACCAATACACACAGACACTAATACACACAGACACCAAGACTCATAAACACCACTATACACAGACACCAATACACACAGACACCAAGACTCATAAACACCAATACACACAGACACCAATACACACAGACACCAAGACTCATAAATACCACTATACACAGACACCAATACACACAGACACCAAGACTCATAAACACCACTACACACAGACACCAATACACACAGACACCAAGACTCATAAACACCAATACACACAGACACCACTACACACAGACACCAAGACTCATAAATACCAATACACAGAGACACCAATACACACAGACACCACTACACAGACACCAAGACTCATAAACACCACTACACACAGACACCAAGACTCATAAATACCACTACACACAGACACCACTACACACAGACACCAAGACTCATAAACACCAATACACACAGACACCAATACACACAGACACCAAGACTCATAAACACCACTATACACAGACACCAATACACACAGACACCAAGACTCATAAACACCAATACACACAGACACCAATACACACAGACACCAAGACTCATAAACACCACTACACACAGACACCAAGACTCATAAACACCACTATACACAGACACCAATACACACAGACACCAAGACTCATAAACACCAATACACACAGACACCAATACACACAGACACCAATACACACAGACACCAATAATCATAAACACCACTACACACAGACACCAATACACACAGACACCAAGACTCATAAATACCACTACACACAGACACCAATACACACAGACACCAAGACTCATAAACACCAATACACACAGACACCAATACACACAGACACCAATACACACAGACACCAATACACACAGACACCAATACACACAGACACCAAGACTCATAAATGCCAATACACACAGACACCACTACACACAGACACCAAGACTCATAAACACCACTACACACAGACACCAATACACACAGACACCAAGACTCATAAACACCAATACACACAGACACCACTACACACAGACACCACTACACACAGACACCAAGACTCATAAATACCAATACACAGAGACACCAATACACACAGACACCACTACACAGACACCAAGACTCATAAACACCAATACACCAATACACACAGACACCAAGACTCATAAACACCACTACACACAGACAAAGACTCATAAATACCACTACACACAGACACCACTACACACAGACACCAAGACTCATAAACACCAATACACACAGACACCAATACACACAGACACCAAGACTCATAAACACCACTATACACAGACACCAATACACACAGACACCAAGACTCATAAACACCAATACACACAGACACCAATACACACAGACACCAATACACACAGACACCAAGACTCATAAATACCACTATACACAGACACCAATACACACAGACACCAAGACTCATAAACACCACTACACACAGACACCACTACACACAGACACCAATACACACAGACACCAATACACACAAACAAGACCTTTCAGCTGACGTCTTCCCGAGGACTGAATACACCAATTGTTTATAACTTTCTTCACACAGTGGCGTTATAACGTGTTATCAAGTGCAACCTCAGGTTTCAGTTGGTCAGCAAATCTGGCCCCTAGCATCTCCTGCATTAGTCAGCTGACTGTCCTCCTGTCCACTCTGGACAAACAGAGAAACAGACCCAGCCATCTGGACTGAGTTCAGCCGGGCACACCATACCACACCACACCCACCCACAGTTCATCGTGTACCTTTTTCCCTCAACCCCATCTTGGCTAAGCTCCATCTGATCACATGCAGCGCTGGATCATGTTCCCAGCACTTAATTGAATCATTTCAATCTCCTGGGCCAGTACAGTAATAGTACACCGGTAGGGTACAGAGAAGGTCCCTCTTTCGGTCCGTATCAGTTCAACAGAGGAAAACACGCGTGATCACATCCAAAACGTCAAAGGACAAGGAATCCTCGCCTGTACGGGGTCGAGCCAGAGGTCATCAGCATGTCACTGGGAAACCTGAAGTACGGCTAACATGGGCTGAATGTGGACCACAAAAGCAAACACACACAGTTGCCCGTTCCCCTCCCCGTACATGATTGGTTTCTGTCAAACCATTGGATATTAGTCATTGTACAGTGAGGGGGGGGTTACTGTGCCTCTCAGCAGTGCACTGCGTATACTTCTCCCTTCGCCCCAGGCCGGGGACCTCCTTTCCCCTCTCCCTACTGCCCTCCACACTGACCCTGCTGCAGTGTCTGGCCAACAGAGTGCAGGCCTTACGTCCCATCTCCTCTGTCCTCAGCTACTTCACCTGTCATGGCTTTCTGTGTCGAGAGACTGACAAAGTCTAGTGTGCAAGTTCTGTAGATTCAGGGAGTTGGTGGTAGATGCTCCTGTCAGACCCATACTGCCCTTCTTCTTCTTCTTCCCTCCTCCTCTTCTCCTTGTTTCCTCTGCTGCTCCTCCGCCAGTAGAGCTGCAGCCTCAGCATGGTGTGTGTCCCAGTCTCTCTGCGTCCAGTCCCAGTGTGTAGCCTAACTCAGCCCCATCCACAATGACCTCCACAATGACCTCCAGTGGTCCAGGGAAAGCTCTGTTTCGCCCAACACACACCTGAATCGCTCGCTCTGAGGAATGTGTGTGTGTGTGTGTCAGGATCGCCAGCTTAAAGTATGTTCTCATACACACAGGTGTGGATTTGCATTTCAGGATGACAAGCCCCTCCCTCTGCGCCTCTCTGTCTCCTCCCCTCTGTTCTCCCTTGACACCCCCCCCCCCCTCCATTGGATGAGCCCAGTGCACCAACATGCCCACTTCGCGTTCGCGTGTTTGGATGAAAAGTTGATCTGAATAGTGTGTATTGATGTGCATCCAGGGCTCCATGTCGAAATAAAGGTTAAATGAATACATGAATCATCTGTTGGGACTTTCATACTAATCCGCTCAGCTTGGGCAACACGGCGTCCCGCTGTGTGTGTTTCTGTGTCAACCAGATGTAAGACTACTGAGGAACACGGCACATAGATCCGAGGAGGAGAGAGCCCGGAGCCACACAAGCAAACACGTGTGGTGTGGGTGGTACCGACTGGGGTATGGGACGATTCTGTGTTGGACCACCATCGTAGTTGGCATGGCGATACTCATCCCGGTTACCACGGCAACCACTAGAGGGAGCCGTATTCCCACATTTTTTTTTAGCTTTGCTTGTTTAACGAGCAAGCGACAAACCAGAGAGGAACTACCTCGGTTCAGGCCTCATAACTCCCTCTGGGATATGGATTCCCCATAGGTACAGATCTAGGCTCAGCTACCTAACCATTAGTGGGGCAAATGCTAAACTGACCCAAGATCAGTGTTTCGTGTCAACTTCCCCCTACAAGCCCCAGGTCCGGTAAACGTATGTTTGTTATTGGACACCACTGAATACCGAAAGGTTTTCTCTCACGCACACACACACACGCACACACACACACACACACACACACACACACACACACACACACACACACACACACACACACACACGCACACACACACACAGCTGGCCAAGTGGGGGAGGGGAACAGGGAACAGTAAATCACCCTAGGAGTAGACCAGATCAAAGCAGAGGCCCCATGGCTCTGAAACACTAACCAAGGCTACCTGCCTTTCCTTGAAACAGAACGGGCTATGTACACAAAGCCCATACCAGTGGGCCCCCTATACAGTACTCCATCCCTCAAAACCCACAAGCAAAACAAACCTGTGTGTACACATACATTTACTATTGATAGTGAGAGAGCCTCAGTGGGAGTGACAGGGTTACCAGGTCAGGTTGAACACATGAATTATGGACCCTGATTCAAACAGGGTCCGGATGGGTTACTGACATTTTACCCTCTAAGATAAGTCTATTTTAAATTAATCTAAAACACATCTAGTCACTGTAGACAGTCTATCCTACTACTCACATAATAAGCTAATTCATTAAGCGAATCAGCACAGCACTCAGCAGTGTCCAGTCCGCATCTAGGACAGCAATCACACCACACTGGCACAACCATAACGTTATCTGGCTATGTCGCCATGGTGACGCTACAGCGTTACTTTGACTCAGAGACGTACCGGGATCTGTCCTTTGCCGATGATGCGGTCGGTGCTGTCTCCGTCCTCTTTGATCTGCTTGGTCTTGTTGTAGCTCTTCTCATAACACAACAGCCTCAGGGTCTGAGAGCCCTCCAGGTCTATCTCAAACTCCTGGAGTACAGAGAGAGAGAGAAAGAGAGGGAAGAGAGAGAGAGATGGGAGAGAGAGAGAAAGAGAGGGAAGAGAGAGAGATGGGAGAGAGAGAAAGTGTCACCACCTGATCTGTTTCACCTGTCTTTGTGACTGTCTCCAGCCCCCTCCATGTGTCGCCCATCTTCCCCATTATCCCCTGTGTATTTATACCTGTGTCCTCTGTTTGTCTGTTGCCAATTTGTTTTGTTTCGTCACAACCTACCAGCGTTTTTCCCTCTGTTCCTGTCTCTTGATTGTTCCTGCTTTTCCCGGTTTTGACCTTTTCTGCCTGCCCTGACCCTGAGTCTGCCTGCCGTCCTGTACCTTTGCCCCACTACTCTGGATTATCGACCCCTGCCTGCCTTGACCTGTCATTTTCCTGCCCCTGTTGCTGTAAAAAACATTGTTACTTTGATACAGTCTGCATTTGGGTCTTACCTGAAACGTGATAAAGAGTAGCAAGAGAGAGAAAAAGAAAGAGTAGCAAGAGATCGAGAGAGAGAGGGTTAAAAACGAGCGAGCGAGAGAGAAAGAGAGCGAGAGAAAACGCCACAGAAATCACATATATTTATGGGGCCTATCTGCACACCAAAACCACATAGTCTGAAGAGGCTTTACGGTCCTTTCTCAAAGGACCAATGTAAAGAATTAGGGGTTTCAGGACAGGTGAAGATGAGACCCACCTAATGTGGGACTCTAATAAGGGGGCAGGCAGAAGCAGAGATGCATTTTTTTTTTTTACATTGGTAGTTAAGTATTTGGCATGAAAGTCTCTTCCAAAGTCTCTTCCAAGAGATACTCTATAGTGTTGGTCTGTATATGTTAGCCGTTAAGTGCTGTAGATGTAAGCGCATTGTGAACAGCAGAATGGACCGCTGATGGAGATTCCCGTTAATCACGTGAAAGAACACCATGCATATGGTTTCCACATGGTTCAGGTCGCAGCGCATTCCGTGAACACTTCCACAGACACGAGTCATCATCAGAAGCTCCTCATTAGCTGACACTATTTCCACTTTACTGAGCAAATGGGTTAAGCAGCAGAGGCAGTTCCTGGAGCAGAACTGCTGCAGATGAACAAATTCGCTGATTGTGTCTCAAAGCTGTCGTGCGCGTTCACATAGCTCATGACGCACCAGCACTTTGTGTTCGCGGTGTTCAGATCTGACTGTGTGTGTGTGTGTGTGTGTGCCTGGATGCGAAACATCTGCTCCAGTTGGGCTCTCTGCTGTTACCTCCTTCTCCTTACTGAAGAGGCCATACAGGCCTTCTCTCATTGAGACACTGACGCCACAACACCAGATGTCGTGGCCTTGGTAGTAAAAAATAAATGCCGATGCTGTACTCTGCACATGGCAGGTAATAACAGTAGAAGTTCCTACCTCGTTCCATTTGGGCTCTGTGGTGTACCGATACACCCGCGTCTTGGCTTTGTTCGCAAAGTAGCCAAAGGAGTCCACCTCTAACGTGCAGTACAGATCTGAGAGGAGACGAGGAGACACAGATTCACAGTTAGATTCGCCCAAAAAGACTAGCACAAGGAGTGGTCTCTATGACGATACCCCACAGAGTTAAATAGAACACATTGGCATCCTAGCAAAATCTGCCATTTTGGTCAGGGACTTTTCTCAATGTGAGCTCTGTAAATGAACTGTCATCATAGTTACGCCTGCTGATGTCGCTGTGAACAACGCACTAACACATTAGATATATGTTGAACATATGTTTTAAACTTCTGTGCCATCAGTAACCTCGATCAAATTCTATGACGTTTACCAGGACCGGTGTGTTTAATGTTTACGTGCTACAGAACAGCGGTAGCTCCAGTAAGCTTAGAGTAAGGGGTGTCGTCCCAAATGGCACCCTATTCCCTATAGAGACCTGGTCAAAAGTAGTGCCCTATGAAGGGAATAGGGTGCCATTTGGAACGCAAAGGCCTTTGGTATTACTCCTGTACACTATGTCCGGTATGAAGGCCCTTCCGAGGAGGAGGGACACTCACTCAGGCTCTGTTTGAGGCCCGAGGCAGAGTGGACGATTACATTCAGGAATCCATGGAGGCCAGGCGACTCATCTTCTGGAAAAACACAAGGCAGAGAGATGAAGGTTCACATTGGAATGGGGAATGAAACCATAACGAACGTCATATAACTCTGTTCTCTTTACTCTAGAAAACTAAACTAAAAACAGACCAACCAAGCTGTTATAACGTCTGTTTTGTTCCTATGTGGAGAATGTTACAGTTCACGCATCTGACAGAAAACCTCAGAGCAGAACATTGAGGAACATCTGGTACCTTGACCTTCTTTGTTGATGGTGAGCGGGATGTGGTGGACAGTCTGCAGCTTCACACAGGAGTTGGTCAACATCTGTAGCTCCATGGAGGTCAGGGAGAAGCTCTTGAAGCCTGCGAGAGGGGCCATACAACCACAGGCTCAAGGGTCAGGGGTCAGTCACCCACACAGTACAGTATGGGAGGTAACGCTGCATGTGAGCAAATATGAGTGGTTTCAATGCATCAAGAAAGTCAACTGGAATACAGGTCACATTGTTGTCTATCTTCTTCATCTCATCGTACTCAAAACACCTATTGCTTAGAGAGTGAAGAGCAAGATCAGTAACAGTCGAATGCTGAGGGACACCTACATTTCTTCTGCTGTTCCCGGATCGTCTCCTTCCACTCGGCCCGCTCGTAGTCGGATGACACCAGGAACGTGTAACCCTGAAACACAGATACGATACATACAGCCTATCAGAGATGACGGTGTGGTTGACGAGGATGGACGCCGAAGAGGGCTGATGGTGATGATCCTTTGGTGTTGACGATGATCACGAGGAAGACAGGGGGCTCACCTTGCCGTTCCTGTTGTGTACTCGGAGGGCCATACCGGGGGAGGTGAGCAGGAGAAGAGACTCCTGCTCCGACAGCTTCTTCCTCAACCGTTCCATCACCTTTGACCCTTTGTTGGCTCTCTGGAGGTCACAGACAAAGACAACACATTTGCAAAAGACCTGTCGACTAAATTTTTACTGATTAGTGTGTGTGTGTGTGTGTGTGTGTGTGTGTGCATTAACACTGTATGTGAAATACCTTCTCTCTCTGGATCTCACTCTTGATGTGAGAGATCTTGACCTTCATGGCGTCCAGCTCCTCGTCAGGCACCTGGGGGATGTGCAGAGGTTCTGACTCATCTGCGTTCTGGAAGGTCAGGTCCGGCAGAGGGATGTACCACTTGGAATCATACTGCTGACTCTTCCTGCCGAGAGGAAGGGACAAAGAAGGTAGAGAAAGAGAGAGAAAAAGAGAGGGGGAGAGAGGAGTGAGACAGGGGGGTAGAGAGAGACAGAGCAAGAGAAAGAGAGAGAAAAAGAGAGGGGGAGAGAGGAGTGAGAGAGGGGGGTAGAGAGAGACAGAGAAAGAGAGGGAGAGAGAAAAAGAGAGGGGGAGAGGAGTGAGAGAGGGGGGTAGAGAGAGACAGAGAAAGAGAAAGAGAGAGAAAAAGAAAGGGGGAGAGAGGAGGGTAGAGAGAGACAGAGAAAGAGAAAGAGAGGGAGAGAGAAAAAGAGAGGGGGAGAGGAGTGAGAGAGGGGGTAGAGAGAGACAGAGCAAGAGAGAGAGAGAGACAAAAAGAGAGGGGGAGAGAGGAGTGAGAGAGGGGGTAGAGAGAGACAGAGAAAGAGAGGGAGAGAGAAAAAGAGAGGGGGAGAGGAGTGAGAGAGGGGGTAGAGATAGACAGAGCAAGAGAGAGAGAGAGAAAAAGAGAGGGGGAGAGGAGTGAGAGAGGGGGTAGAGAGAGACAGAGAAAGAGAGGGAGAGAGAAAAAGAGAGGGGGAGAGAGGAGTGAGAGAGGGGGTAGAGAGAGACAGAGAAAGAGAAAAGAGAGGAGAGAGAAAAAGAGAGGGGGAGAGGAGTGAGAGAGGGGGGTAGAGAGAGACAGAGAAAGAGAAAGAGAGGGAGAGAGAAAAAGAGAGGGGGGAGAGGAGTGAGAGAGGGGGTAGAGAGAGACAGAGCAAGAGAGAGAGAGAGAGAAAAAGAGAGGGGGAGAGAGGAGTGAGAGAGGGGGATAGAGAGAGACAGAGCAAGAGAGAGAGAGAGAAAAAGAGAGGGGGAGAGAGGAGTGAGAGAGGGGGTAGAGAGAGACAGAGAAAGAGAAAGAGAGGGAGAGAGAAAAAGAGAGGGGGAGAGGAGTGAGAGAGGGGGTAGAGAGAGACAGAGAAAGAGAGGGAGAGAGAAAAAAGGGGGAGAGGAGTGAGAGAGGGGGTAGAGAGAGACAGAGAAAGAGAAAGAGAGGGAGAGAGAAAAAGAGAGGGGGAGAGGAGTGAGAGAGGGGGTAGAGAGAGACAGAGAAAGAGAGGGAGAGAGAAAAGAGAGGGGGAGAGAGGAGTGAGAGAGGGGGTAGAGAGAGACAGAGAAAGAGAAAGAGAGGGAGAGAGAAAAAGAGAGGGGGAGAGGAGTGAGAGAGGGGTAGAGAGAGAGACAGAGAAAGAGAGGGAGAGAGAAAAAGAGAGGGGGAGAGAGGAGTGAGAGAGGGGGTGGAGAGAGACAGAGAAAGAGAAAGAGAGGGAGAGAGAAAAAGAGAGGGGGGAGAGAGGAGTGAGAGAGGGGGGTAGAGAGAGACAGAGAAAGAGAAAGAGAGGGAGAGAGAAAAAGAGAGGGGGAGAGGAGTGAGAGAGGGGGGTAGAGAGAGACAGAGCAAGAGAGAGAGAGAGAGAAAAAGAGAGGGGGGAGAGAGGAGTGAGAGAGGGGGATAGAGAGAGACAGAGCAAGAGAGAGAGAGAAAAAGAGAGGGGGGAGAGAGGAGTGAGAGAGGGGGGTAGAGAGAGACAGAGAAAGAGAAAGAGAGGGAGAGAGAAAAAGAGAGGGGGGAGAGGAGTGAGAGAGGGGGGTAGAGAGAGACAGAGAAAGAGAGGGAGAGAGAAAAAGAGAGGGGGGAGAGAGGAGTGAGAGAGGGGGGTAGAGAGAGACAGAGAGAGAAAGAGAGGGAGAGAGAAAACGAGAGGGGGGAGAGGAGTGAGAGAGGGGGGTAGAGAGAGACAGAGAAAGAGAGGGAGAGAGAAAAAGAGAGGGGGAGAGAGGAGTGAGAGAGGGGGTAGAGAGAGACAGAGAAAGAGAAAGAGAGGGAGAGAGAAAAAGAGAGGGGGAGAGGAGTGAGAGAGGGGGTAGAGAGAGACAGAGAAAGAGAGGGAGAGAGAAAAAGAGAGGGGGGAGAGAGGAGTGAGAGAGGGGGTGGAGAGAGACAGAGAAAGAGAAAGAGAGGGAGAGAGAAAAAGAGAGGGGGAGAGAGGAGTGAGAGAGAGGGGGTAGAGAGAGACAGAGAAAGAGAAAGAGAGGGAGAGAAAAAGAGAGGGGGAGAGGAGGAGAGAGGGGGTAGAGAGAGACAGAGAAAGAGAGGGAGAGAGAAAAAGAGAGGGGGAGAGAGGAGTGAGAGAGGGGGTAGAGAGAGACAGAGCAAGAGAGAGAGAGGGAGAGAGAAAAAGAGAGGGGGGAGAGGAGTGAGAGAGGGGGGTAGAGAGAGACAGAGAAAGAGAGGGAGAGAGAAAAAGAGAGGGGGAGAGAGGAGTGAGAGAGGGGGTAGAGAGAGACAGAGAAAGAGAAAGAGAGGGAGAGAGAAAAAGAGAGGGGGGAGAGGAGTGAGAGAGGGGGGTAGAGAGAGACAGAGAAAGAGAGGGAGAGAGAAAAAGAGAGGGGGGAGAGAGGAGTGAGAGAGGGGGGTAGAGAGAGACAGAGTAAGACAGGGAGAAATGGAGATATGAAATCCTAGCATTTACATTTTTTTTATGTTGTATTTAACCTTTATTTAACTAGGTGTCCTGTGATAGATGTCCTGGAATATGTTAGAAGAACAAGTGGAAAAAAGAGTGAAATATAGACAGAAAGATGTCTATTTTACCCTCCGATCTGTTTCTTGAGCTTGGCGCAGAGCAGCAGGTCGGTGAAGAAGAAAACATGCCGCAGTTTCCTGGCTCCCTCCACCAGCTCCACCATGAAGCTGTCCTTCAGCAGCTGGCGGTTCTACAGAATCACACCACCAACAAATCAATATCCTCAACGTCCTCATCTGCACTGGTTGAGATACTGTGTGGCTCCCTCCACCAGCTCCACCATGAAGCTGTCCTTCAGCAGCTGGCGGTTCTACAGAATCACACCAGCAGAACAAATCTATACATCAATATCCTCAACGTCCTCATCTGCACTGGTTGAGATACTGTGTGGCTCCCTCCACCAGCTCCACCATGAAGCTGTCCTTCAGCAGCTGGCGGTTCTACAGAAGCACACCAGCAGAACAAATCTATACATCAATATCCTCAACGTCCTCATCTGCACTGGTTGAGATACTGTGTGGCTCCCTCCACCAGCTCCACCATGAAGCTGTCCTTCAGCAGCTGGCGGTTCTACAGAAGCACACCAGCAGAACAAATCTATACATCAATATCCTCAACGTCCTCATCTGCACTGGTTGAGATACTGTGTGGCTCCCTCCACCAGCTCCACCATGAAGCTGTCCTTCAGCAGCTGGCGGTTCTACAGAATCACACCAGCAGAACAAATCTATACATCAATATCCTCAACGTCCTCATCTGCACTGGTTGAGATACTGTGTGGCTCCCTCCACCAGCTCCACCATGAAGCTGTCCTTCAGCAGCTGGCGGTTCTACAGAATCACCAGCAGAACAAATCTACACATCAATATCCTCAACGTCCTCATCTGCACTGGTTGAGATACTGTGTGGCTCCCTCCACCAGCTCCACCATGAAGCTGTCCTTCAGCAGCTGGCGGTTCTACAGAATCACCAGCAGAACAAATCTACACATCAATATCCTCAACGTCCTCATCTGCACTGGTTGAGATACTGTGTGGCTCCCTCCACCAGCTCCACCATGAAGCTGTCCTTCAGCAGCTGGCGGTTCTACAGAATCACCAGCAGAACAAATCTACACATCAATATCCTCAACGTCCTCATCTGCACTGGTTGAGATACTGTGTGGCTCCCTCCACCAGCTCCACCATGAAGCTGTCCTTCAGCAGCTGGCGGTTCTACAGAATCACACCACCAGAACAAATCAATATCCTCAACGTCCTGCACTGGTTGAGATACTGTGTGGCTCCCTCCACCAGCTCCACCATGAAGCTGTCCTTCAGCAGCTGGCGGTTCTACAGAATCACACCAGCAGAACAAATCTATACATCAATATCCTCAACGTCCTGCACTGGTTGAGATACTGTGTGGCTCCCTCCACCAGCTCCACCATGAAGCTGTCCTTCAGCAGCTGGCGGTTCTACAGAATCACACCACCAACAAATCTATACATCAGCTAATCAATCAATATCCTCAACGTCCTCATCTGCACTGGTTGAGATACTGTGTGGCTCCCTCCACCAGCTCCACCATGAAGCTGTCCTTCAGCAGCTGGCGGTTCTACAGAAGCACCAGCAGAACAAATCTACACATCAATATCCTCAACGTCCTCATCTGCACTGGTTGAGATACTGTGTGGCCTGTTGTGCCACCATGAACCAGAAGGGGGCAGTGATGTTGTTTTTCCACACAGCTGTATAGTGACAGCTCTGGGTATGAAATAAAACAGCATCAGGAGAGGGCCGACGTCAGAGCAGTGTTCTATATGACACCCTTGTCTGAACTCGTGAAGGACTATAGGGGGTACATTTGAGAACAGGGACAGAAAGTCTACAGCACGTGAGGTGGGTGTTCTACGTAAAGCATACTGTGTTCAAACATAATATAAAGAGGACAAAACTGATCAAAGCACCTACTATAGACCGTGTGAGGACATATAGATTGCATTTCTGAAGAGGTAAAACACATCACTATTTTACAGATTTACTGCACTCCCTACAATGAATGGTTTTATAGTGCGAGACCGGAAGGGTAGAGGTACACAAGCAACCCCCCCCCCCACCCTTCATCGCCCCCTCAACCCCTCTCCCAACTGGCAAGGCACCAGCGATCCCCAAGCCTCACATCACCGTGGCAGCAGGCCCTGCGAAGCATGATGTCACAGCCAGTCCCAGCCAATCGTAGCCCTCCCCCTCTGACATGTATTGTTATAGGTCTTGCCCAGGATGCAGAACTGTGCAGTTTCCACTAGATAGGCCAGCTGCAACACTGGTTATATCTTACAAATTCATGAAAACAAAAACGTATTCTTTTTAATTTAGGGTTAGGCATTAGGGTGAGGTTTAATGACTTGATGACTTTGTGGGTGTGCCAGCTAGTGACCACTCTGCAGAGCTACCTCCAGTACATGAGTCATTACAATAAATGTTAACCTGCCCCCCCCCCCGAGGGTGCCTCTCCTGAACGCTCAGTCATTACCACTGACATAACAACGGTGAGGAAGAGAATATGCTTCTGTGTGTGTGTGAGTCATCCATGCTCACACACAGCTAACAGGGTCTCCCCCGGCAAAATGCAGGGGCGTTACTGTACCATTCAGTATGTGTAGACCATAGAGATCCTATTAAATTATTATTATATATTTCAGCCTACGTACAGTGTGGCTGTGGATTGACTGCGTTTGACTGGAATGTTGGCATATTGGCAGTTCACTAGAAAAATGTGTGGAATCATTCCTCTAAAACTGTCTGGCTAGCTAGCTAACAAACATGCAGTGCAGATCAATTCTTCAAATTCATTATTTGACACAATATCTGATGACAGCTCCCTGACCAACATGGCTGACCTTCATCCCCCTGTAATGTCCATTCTAGTACTCCAAATTCTATGATGTGGAACCCTCTTAAAATGTATGTCACACAATGGCTCAGATCCAGGAAGCCACACATCACACAGGCACCACAGAGGCACGGCAGGACACCTGCTCTGTGCAGCCTTCAGCCTGATTGACATGCAGTGTGATATCCCTGCCAAGGAGATGAGACGCTGCTAATTTACTAATTCCCAATGGCAGCTCTAATTATTCATTAGATAGATAATGAAGGCAGCCATGATGGTCTGTGATAAATAACTTCCTCACTGGCTGAGAGAGAGAGAGGGTGAGGTCGGAGAGGGAGAGGGAGAGAGAGGGAGAGAGAGAGAGAGAGAGGGAGAGAGAGAGGGTGAGGTCGGAGAGGGAGAGGGAGAGAGAGGGTGAGGTCAGAGAGGGAGAGGGAGAGGGAGAGAGAGAGAGAGAGAGAGAGAGAGGGTGAGGTCGGAGAGGGAGAGGGAGAGAGAGAGAGGGAGAGAGGGAGAGAGAGAGAGGGTGAGGTCGGAGAGGGAGAGGGAGAGAGAGAGAGAGAGGGAGAGAGAGAGGGAGAGAGAGAGAGAGAGAGAGAGAGAGAGGGAGAGGTCGGAGAGGGAGAGGGAGAGGGAGAGGGAGAGAGAGAGAGAGAGAGAGAGAGAGAGGGAGTTCGGAGATGGATAGGGAGAGGGAGAGAGAGGGTGAGGTCGGAGAGGGAGAGGGAGAGAGAGGGTGAGGTCGGAGAGGGAGAGGGAGAGAGAGGGTGAGGTCGGAGATGGAGAGGGTGAGGTCGGAGAGGGAGAGAGAGAGAGTCAGGCTTCAGAGGCCACCAGGCTCATTTGCATTTTAATTAAGCATCTTCTTTATGGCCCCCACCCCTCTACACCCCCCATCTGGCTGGGCAGGGCCCCTGGGTGACACTTGTGCTGCTCTCCTCCTGCACGCCTCCACTGAACAAAGCACAACAGGTTACAATCTACTGCATGACACTACTGTGTAATGTGGAGGGGCGGCAGGGAGCCTAGCGGTTAAGAGCGTTGGGCCGGTAACAGAAAGGCCAGGTCGCTGGTTTGAGCGGACCATCAGTTAGTTGAGTCAGTACAACTCCATTTCCTCATCAGACTTAAAACAGAAATACTTTCGTGTCATTTTTATTTGAACCTGTCCAAAAATGTACATTTACATGTCACTTTGGACCCTCTTAAAGGGAATGTCACACAACGGCTCAGTGGCTCAGATCCGGACAGCAACCCCTTTAAACCTACGGTTCTGCCCACTACACTGGAGGTTCTCCAGCCCTGCTCCAGATGACATCATCACAACCTCTCTACTATCGCTGGTTATCAGTGGACACAGTTCCTTCACCACGGTTACACGCTGACACTCACGTCAGGACCAACCACAGGACCACCTAAAGAGCCGGTCCAGAAGCAGAGCCAACCACAGGACCACCTAAAGAGCCGGTCCAGAAGCAGAGCCAACCACAGGACCACCTAAAGAGCCGGTCCAGAAGCAGAGCCAACCACAGGACCACCTAAAGAGCCGGTCCAGAAGCAGAGCCAACCACAGGACCACCTAAAGAGCCGGTCCAGAAGCAGAGCCAACCACAGGACCACCTTAAGAGCCGGTCCAGAAGCAGAGCCAACCACAGGACCACCTTAAGAGCCGGTCCAGAAGCAGAGCCAACCACAGGACCACCTAAAGAGCCGGTCCAGAAGCAGAGCCAACCACAGGACCACCTTAAGAGCCAGTCCAGAAGCAGAGCCAACCACAGGACCACCTAAAGAGCCAGTCCAGAAGCAGAGCCAACCACAGGACCACCTTAAGAGCCAGTACTGAAGCAGAGCCAACCACAGGACCACCTAAAGAGCCGGTCCAGAAGCAGAGCCAACCACAGGACCACCTAAGAGCCGGTCCAGAAGCAGAGCCAACCACAGGACCACCTAAAGAGCCGGTCCAGAAGCAGAGCCCAACCACAGGACCACCTAAAGAGCCGGTCCAGAAGCAGAGCCAACCACAGGACCACCTAAAGAGCCGGTCCAGAAGCAGAGCCAACCACAGGACCACCTTAAGAGCCGGTCCAGAAGCAGAGTCAACCACAGGACCACTGCTATTCAGTCCTCAACAGCTTTCAGAGAGCGTTATCGATTTAGCGTTCTACCGAGTAGCCAATGATAGTAATTCATTGTGTATAAGAGGCTCAAATAGCAACAACAAAAAGCTGAAATAGCACCATGTAATTAGGTCCTTGAAGCCTCAATGAACTGTAGTGACTGAACATTCCTGTCAGATATCCCAAGGCGACTGTGAACGAGTCCTCAATGGCACCCTAATGCCTTACATAGTGCACAACCTCATGGGCCCTGGCCAAAAGTAGTGCACTAGATAGGGAACACGGTGCCATTTGGGACACATGCTATATTTGTGTATATCTTAACATAGTGGGGTTAAAACACACACACACACACACACACACACACACACACACACACACACACACACACACACACACACACACACACACACACACACACACACACACACACACACACACACACACACACACACACACACACACACACACACACACACACACACACACACACACACTAGCTGCTAAAGCCCAATATAACAGGGACCATTGATTCCATGCACTCCTTCCATGTATCCATGATCACTATTAGATGATCAGTGTGGTCTGGGCAGGCAGAGCTGTGAATGGGGCCTATGAGGATAAGGGGGTGGGGGGGCTAACGTTGGGGTGCAGTAATGACATCCCATGTGCATTCGGAGGTGCCTCAACATGAATAATGAATCTGTACTCCCCCGTCAGCGATAAGAGGCTCTATGAACGCCGGTGTCACGCCAGCTGTCAATCAAATGACATCCATTCATGTGCAACTCCAACTCAGGTGGTCTCTAGGGGGGGAGATGTCGGGGCTGGAGGGACGGAGAGCCAGCACACAGAGCTGGGGTTCCTAACAGGCATGTGCAGGGGACTTTCTATTATTGCCATATTTGGGCATGTATTGCGTTTGACACCATATTAGGTCATGCCATACCCTCCCCTTCAGTGGAATCACTACAGGTCGTTATGAGGGCAGGGCAAGGTTCAATCTACCAGTGTTGGGTTACTGGTCAATTATGTAATACCATACCCTCACTATAAACCTAGAATAACATAACATCACAATGGCCCTGAGCCAAAAGAAGATAAAGCTCTGCTTTGCTTAAGAACATTCAACAACACAGAGATACAGCCGAGCCTCTATTCATAAAGCGTCTCGGAGGAGGAGTGCTGATCTAGGGTCACCTGTCCATGTAATCTTATTCATTATGACCTAACAGGAATAACTGCTCCTAGATCAGCGCTGCTCCTCACCTCTCCCTTCTTGACGGTCATGGACTGGCGTCTGGGCGTGGTCTCCTCGTTGATGCTGGACAGGAAGTTGTGGGAGATGCGAAGCGCGTCCTGGAGCAGGGGGTGGTCCGGGTGGCTGCAGGGCGTGTGCTTGAGCAGGTCCTGCAGAGTGCAACGACAGAGACACAGACAAGCAGAGCTTGATGTTACAGTATTGGGATCGGCTGTTAAAACCAAGACAAAATCTCGTGGTGTGAGGTTCAGAGAGTTACCGGGACATAAAAAAAACAAAAAGGCAAACTGCGTGCTTTGCTGGCTGCCCTGTACTCACGTGCAGAACCAGGGTGCTTCGGGTCACTCTGTCCACTGGCTTGTACAGGAGAGCTTCAAGAGAGAAAGGAGAGACAGCAGCATGAATTACATTACAACCGAAGTCAGAGCAATATGACATGACCCCAGTCAAATACTGCCATGCTGTTTCCACTAGATAGGCCAAGAACCTGTGAACGAGCCTGTGGCAGTGATTTCACGGGTTGTCTTCATTAGTGCACACCGTATCAAAACGCTCTGCACCGTACCAAAACACTCTGCAACAGGTAGGTCCTTCCTCGTTTCGGCCTATTTTCTTACTGTACCTTCCAGGTTCAGTAATGCTGTGGGCTACTTACTCTCCAGAGAGTTCTTGGCTGACTGGTCCTTCAAGTCCTTGGTGCTCCTCACCTTGAGGTTCTGTAGGGACACAGAATGAGTGAACAGTGGGAAAAATGTAAAAACCTGAAACTAATCAACATGCCTCATCCATGAACAATCATTCTGGCGCTGATAAATAGTAGTAGTAGCCTGGCCCTTGGCTTGGCCAAAGGTAAGGCTCTATAAATGGAACAGAGTGCCATTGAGAACGCAGAGAGGCCTCCAGCACTGAGGACAGACACTTACCTCAGCCTCATTTGTCTCATCCTGTACCAATAAACACACATCAGCATTTTTTCCCACTGTCACATTCAAATGGGAGAGAGACAATGCATGACTGCATATCTCAATAAGAACACTGATTGATTGATTCTCTCCCTCAAATCCAGGCACCATCCTCAAATGTTCACCGGTAGCTTTGGCACAAGATTTTACGTAGCCGCGATCGTGGCTACACAAGGACTTCAGAATATTAGTCCAAAACAAGCCCCCCTGCTAGTCAAGAGATCTTAGTCAAATTTTGATTTGATTGTTTATCTCACGGACTCCCGTAGTCTGACAAGAAATGAAGCCTTACACCAAGACTTACCTCAGCTTCGTACGCCGTTGTCAAACTGTTTCTCCCAAAGCACGACAGCACCACAGGCATGTTTAGTTAGTGTCCTTGCCCTGACATTATGCTTTCCTGTTCAAGTAATTCCACATCCTATCTGAGAGAGACGTTCTTCCACTAGCATGGCTGGGCCCTTCAGGCTACCTGTAGAAGCTCAGTTTGGGGGGAGGATTAATGAATATATTAGCCTGTCCTGCTTCATCTGCACATAGGTGAGATGGAGTGCATTTCCTTACTTCAGGGCCTCTGGCCGCCGGGGGGCTCACAAAGCAACCAGAAACCCAAAATATTAACCACCACACCCTCTGCATTGTTCCACATCACGGCTGAACACACAGCTCACACACACACTTCTCCCTTCTGGTTGGGTACAGCAGTGGAGGCTGGTGAGGGGAGGACGGCTCTGGGTAATGTCTGGAACGGAGCTCATGGAATGGAATCACATAGAAACCATGTGTCTGACGTATCTGTTACCATTCCACCTACTCCGCTCCAGCCATTACCACGAGGCCGTCCTCCCCTGTTAAGCTACCACCAACCTCCTGTGTTGTACAGTATTCAAATGTGTTCAAATGGCAATGACTGGGATATTAGGTGGCTGGGAAGCTGCCCAAAGCTCTTTCCTTGGTTAGGTGAGACTGCCCAAAGCTCTTTCCCTGGTTAGGTGAGACTACCTAGAAAAGCTGTTGAAGCTTCCCAGCTGTTGAGTGGTGCCTTTGATACCCCACTCTCCTCTTTACACCGGGTAGCTGTGAAATGTTCTCCCAAAGATTTCCCTCTGTGTGCTTAATGGCCCACTTTCACCCACTTTCAGTGTACAACGCTTCCTCTCAGTCGGTCTCGCTACGCAGCGAGGCAGAGTGACCTGGGGCTGGGCCACAAAGGCGCTTCCTAAGAACTGGAGAAAGAGCTGCTTTCCTCTCAGGAAGAGAAGCAGAACATCTTTGTTCAAACCGTCCCTTTGAGTACGGAGACGGGAGGCTGAGCGTGTCGGTGTACTTTCAGTGGAGGGATGTTTGCTTCTTGCCACCCCCAAGTCAAGAGGTGTACCCCCTGGCCCCCAGAGTCAAGATGAAAGAACAAAACCCTCCCTCCTCCCCCTCTACCTCCGTGCCAGTTCACATTACCTCAGAGATTTCAGCGAACTGCGTGTTTGCCTGGCAGCACTTCTCCGCCGTCTCCACGGCAACCTCGTAGTTGTCCACAAAGGCCCGGTACACTCCCAGCTGGCTGGCCTGTCCGACAAACAGGGAGAGAGAGAGGACAAAATACAGGTCACGTTGAAACACAGTCACCACTTTTCATAACCCATATTTACCTTCTGTTTGTATTGCTGTTTTGGGGGGAAAGAAGGATATGTTGGTATAATCACAACATGACAAATGACAGCTACAACCCCTGAGGGGTGAGGAAACAAAAACACAGACTTGGGGACACAGTTCGACAGACGGGGCAGTGCCATCCTCGCCACGGCGAGCGCCATCGTCTCTGCAGCGTTCTCCTAGCCTACGGGCTCTTGCCATGGTAGTGGAGTGGAGCAGTTTGATTGGAACGAGTCCTTGAGGCAGAACTAAGCTGTCAAAGTCAAAATTGGCCATATTATAAAAATTCATGAAAACAAATATGTGCTTTTGGTCTTAATTTAAGGTTAGGGATTAGGGTTCGTAGTGTGGTTAAGGTTAGGTTAGGTTAAAAATGGGACTTTATGACGGTGCCAGCTAGTGACCACTCCGCGGAGCTGCAGAACAATATTCACCACGAAAAACGCTAACCTGCTGGAGTGGAGGCCTGCGCTGGGCTGAGTAATTAGCGTCTGCGCTAACGGTTACTGTGATAGACGTCCGAACTCCTTGAAACGCTGCCCGCCCAGTGACACTATTCATCTCCCTCGCACTCAACAGCCCAATCTATTCTCCAGAATACAAGCGTGAGAGCAGGGGATGAAGAGGAGGGGTGAGCGCTGGATGTAGAGAACGGGCGTCCCCATTCAATGGGCATAATGGGTGGACCGGCGGCAATTGCGAGTGTACACATAGGAGCAAAGCAGGAAGTAAAAGCAGGAAGTAAAAGCGGGAAGTAAAAGCAGGAAGTAAAAGCAGGAAGTAAAAGCAGGAAGTAAAAGCAGGAAGACTACTCATCAATCTGCGCTGTAATTTGTTGAATCAATTCAACTGACATCACAAAAAATACATTTCATTGCATGAACCACATAAGATAGCGCCATTTCTACATTACCTTGAAAATGATTGCGTCCCAATATCAGGCAGCCATCGCGAGCGTACCAATGTGTTTACCAGTCAAATGGCCAGGGTTAGAGGTTCCAAGCCTGTTCTACTTCTATGGGGTAGAGTGTGTGAGCTCATCCCAATTCCCTCACATGCACATTATCCCCCCGGTGTGACCCCATGACCTCTACAGCATTTCATGTCCACTGTCGTCACAAAAAGAGACAATCGATTTTGGCACTCCGTCGAAAGAAACCCACATTTTTTTCCAGGAGGTGCTGGATGTTACGAGGCCATTTACAGCCTATCCCCACTGAGTCTGAGTCCTGCCTTGGGCCAGAATCAATCTGCAGCACAGCGGACAGGAATTCAGAGCGTGACAATCCCACTATGGGCGGGGAGGAGCCAGAATGGTGGTAATAGACAACGGGACAACACAGCGGGAGGAGCCAGAATGGTGGTAATAGACAACGGGACAACACAACGGGAGGAGCCGGAATGGCGGTAATAGACAACGGGACAACACAACGGGAGGAGCCGGAATGGCGGTAATAGACAACGGGACAACACAACGGGAGGAGCCAGAATGGCGGTAATAGACAACGGGACAACACAACGGGAGGAGCCGGAATGGCGGTAATAGACAACGGGACAACACAACGGGAGGAGCCGGCATGGCGGTAATAGACAACGGGACAACACAACGGGAGGAGCCGGAATGGCGGTAATAGACAACGGGACAACACAACGGGAGGAGCCGGAATGGCGGTAATAGACAACACAACGGGAGGAGCCAGAATGGCGGTAATAGACAACGGGACAACACAACGGGAGGAGCACAACGGGAGGAGCGGAATAGACAACGGGACAACACAACGGGAGGAGCCGGAATGGCGGTAATAGACAACGGGACAACACAACGGGAGGAACCGGAATGGCGGTAATAGACAACACAACGGGAGGAACCGGAATGGCGGTAATAGACAACGGGACAACACAACGGGAGGAACCAGAATGGCGGTAATAGACAACGGGACAACACAACGGGAGGAGCCAGAATGGCGGTAATAGACAACGGGACTACACAACGGGAGGAGCCGGAATGGCGGTAATAGACAACGGGACAACACAACGGGAGGAGCCGGAATGGCGGTAATAGACAACGGGACAACACAACGGGAGGAGCCGGAATGGCGGTAATAGACAACGGGACAACACAACGGGAGGAGCCAGAATGGCGGTAATAGACAACGGAACAACACAACGGGAGGAGCCGGAATGGCGGAAATAGACAACGGGAGCCACTGGAGCCCCTCGGGACACACAGCTGCTGGATGAACGTTTACAAGCATTTCGCTACACCCGCAAAAACATCTGATAAATATGTGTATGTGACCAATCAAATTGGATTTGAAATATAACGAGCGTAAACGCATGGTTGGGATGATTTTCTTATCTAGAATGTAACCTTACAATACACATAGCATGTACAGTACATCATGTCAGTGTATATACTGAACACTTTTCTTCATGGTGTCTCAATAGGCCTACATGAGAAACAGCAGTGAGGGAGCAACGAGGGGAAAACACTACTGTCTATGATTTAGAGGCTTTCCAGGAGTTTTCGTCCCTTCTTTCTGGTAGTGATGTGCCATTACTACTCCTCTGGCTGACAGGGAGAGACAGCTCTATCTGAGAGACTCTCCTCCCCCTCTCGCTCCCCTCCTCCACCCTAAATGGCTGTCAGGTAGGGAGACTGTTTCTGCCGCGTCGGCGTCGTCTCCCCCTGACTCCCATTGACTGACGTCTGTCGGGAGAGGAGAGGAGCAGGAAGTGAGGGAATGATGACCTCTGCTACGACGGAGAGATTGACTGAGAGATACAGAAAGAGAGAGAGATATAGAGAGAGAGACAGAGAGAGAGACAGAGAGATACAGAAAGAGAGAGAGAGAGAGAGAGAGAGAGAGAGGGGAAGAGACAGACAGAGAGAGAGAGAGAGGACAGAGAAAGAGGGGGAGAGAGACAGAGAGGGAGAGAGAGAGACAGAAGACAGAGAAAGAGGGGGAGAGAGACAGAGAGGGAGAGAGAGAGAGAGAGAGAGAGGGAGAGAGAGGGATAGAGACAGAGAGACACAGAGAGAGGGAGTGAGACAGAGAGATACAGAGAGAGAGAGATACAGAGAGACAGAGATACACAGAGAGAGAGAGACAGAGAGAGAGAGAGAGAGAGAGGACAGAGAAAGAGGGGGAGAGAGACAGAGAGGGAGAGAGGCAGAGAGGGAGAGAGAGAGAGAGAGGGAGAGAGAGAGAGAGAGGGAGCGAGGGAGGGATAGAGGTAGAGAGAGAGAAAGAGAGCCTACTATCCATTAATTCAAATTGCTCCTCTCTCGATGCTTGTCTGCTGGGAGACGCAAAACGCAGAGATTGATCCCACTGATTATCACATAGCAGACAAGAGAGACGGAGGAGAAAAAAACGAACAATTAATAAATAAAATGCAGAAAAGGATTCCGGCATCTGACAGTTTGAACAGACAAATAAAATACTCCTTTTACATTTTGTTTTCCCTTTGTGTCATTTAGCAGATATTCTTATCCAGGGCGACTTACAGGACAAATTAGGGTTCAAGTGCCTTGCTCAAGGGCTCATCGCTCAGTGTTTGGCATTATTTATAGGTTGCTTCTTAGTGACACAACGCTCAGTGTAGCATTCGTCTCAGTAGAAAAGACAGCATGGTGACACTCTCCTTCTCCCTGTCCACTGTCCCCTTACACACAGCACTCATGACAGGCCCAGCTCTCCTGCAGGGGGTGGGGTGGAGATGTCATGTTGCCATGTAGCCAGGTCCAGGGAGGGACTCATTAGGAAGTCCTCTGTCATCCCGAGTCAGGCACCAGTCTCCGACAGACACAGGGCAGGGGGAACACCCCAAGGATCTGTCTGATGACCTCACCTGTTTCTGGAAGAGGTCCCCCACGCGTTGCTGGTGGCTCCACTGCTGCACCCGGGGAAGCAGGCCGTCGTAGAACTCCTTGTGGACCTCGTAGAGCTCAGGCACTTTGAAGAAGATGGTCTCGATCTGGGGGATGGTCAGCACGGGCTGGGACGTGGTGGCTGCTGCCTTCAGAGGCTTCATAGGCTGAGAGAACAGGAGGGAGGGAGATAGAGAGAGAGTTTGTTTGTGTTGTTTGTGTGTGTGTGTGTGTGTGTGTGTGTGTGTGTTCACTCCAGCCTCTCACCAGTAGCAGTGCCTCCAGGTGGCTGAGAGAACAGGAGGGAGGGAAATAGAGAGAGTTTGTTTGTTTGTGTGTGTGTGTGTGTGTGTGTGTGTGTGTGTGTGTGTGTGTGTGTGTGTGTGTGTGTGTGTGTGTGTGTGTGTGTGTGTGTGTGTGTGTGTGTTCACTCCAGCCTCTCACCAGTAGCAGTGCCTCCAGGTGGCTGAGGTAGGTCTCCTCGCTGGCCAGGATCCCAGACAGAACCCACTTCCTCATCTCCAGGCCTTTCTCCAGGTCCAACTCCGTCTGCAGCGAACACACAGGAAACAACAATGACAAAAGTGCACAATACAAGTACTGTACAGAATGAGACCATGCACACCAGGCATTAGTTTGAGTCTGAATGACAACAGCGTAGTGGGAAGATTAGAGGAGCAATAGTTTATAAAAGCTGGGGTGTAAAAGACACAGCTTCGTCTTTAAGGAAGCCATTGTTCTAGCATTCTTCCAGGCCAACCCAACCTCACTAGAGAGTAAAAACACTCAACATGCGGCCAAGGAAAGAGCTTTGGGCAGTCTCACCTAACCAGGGAAAGAGCTTTGGGCAGTCTCACCTAACCAGGGAAAGAGCTTTGGGCAGTCTCACCTAACCAAGGAAAGAGCTTTGGGCAGTCTCACCTAACCAGGGAAAGAGCTTTGGGCAGTCTCACCTAACCAGGGAAAGAGCTTTGGGCAGTCTCACCTAACCAAGGAAAGAGCTTTGGGCAGTCTCACCTAACCAAGGAAAGAGCTTTGGGCAGTCTCACCTAACCAGGGAAAGAGCTTTGGGCAGTCTCACCTAACCAAGGAAAGAGCTTTGGGCAGTCTCACCTAACCAAGGAAAGAGCTTTGGGCAGTCTCACCTAACCAGGGAAAGAGCTTTGGGCAGTCTCACCTAACCAAGGAAAGAGCTTTGGGCAGTCTCACCTAACCAGGGAAAGAGCTTTGGGCACTCTCACCTAACCAAGGAAAGAGCTTTGGGCAGTCTCACCTAACCAAGGAAAGAGCTTTGGGAAGTCTCACCTAACCAGGGAAAGAGCTTTGGGCAGTCTCACCTAACCAGGGAAAGAGCTTTGGGCAGTCTCACCTAACCAAGGAAAGAGCTTTGGGCAGTCTCACCTAACCAAGGAAAGAGCTTTGGGCAGTCTCACCTAACCAAGGAAAGAGCTTTGGGCAGTCTCACCTAACCAAGGAAAGAGCTTTGGGCAGTCTCACCTAACCAAGGAAAGAGCTTTGGGCAGTCTCGCCTAACCAAGGAAAGAGCTTTGGGCAGTCTCGCCTAACCAAGGAAAGAGCTTTGGGCAGTCTCACCTAACCAGGGAAAGAGCTTTGGGCAGTCTCTCCTAACCAGGGAAACTAATATAACTCTGGCAGGCAGGTTTCCTGGGATGTAAGTTGGTATCTAAAAATGGCCCAGACAGAGGAGAGTCATGGCAGGAGGCAAAGCTAACCCCCCAGGCTCCAGGACAGAGGAGAGTCATGGCAGGAGGCAGAGCTAACCCCCAGGCTCCAGGACAGAGGAGAGTCATGGCAGGAGGCAGAGCTAACCCCCAGGCTCCAGGACAGAGGAGAGTCATGGCAGGAGGCAGAGCTAACCCCCAGGCTCCAGGACAGAGGAGAGTCATGGCAGGAGGCAGAGCTAACCCCCAGGCTCCAGGACAGAGGAGAGTCATGGCAGGAGGCAGAGCTAACCCCAGGCTCCAGGACAGAGGAGAGTCATGGCAGGAGGCAGAGCTAACCCCCAGGCTCCAGGACAGAGGAGAGTCATGGCAGGAGGCAGAGCTAACCCCAGGCTCCAGGACAGAGGAGAGTCATGGCAGGAGGCAGAGCTAACCCCAGGCTCCAGGACAGAGGAGAGTCATGGCAGGAGGCAGAGCTAACCCCCAGGCTCCAGGACAGAGGAGAGTCATGGCAGGAGGCAAAGCTAACCCCCAGGCTCCAGGACAGAGGAGAGTCATGGCAGGAGGCAAAGCTAACCACCAGGCTCCAGGACAGAGGAGAGTCATGGCAGGAGGCAGAGCTAACCCCAGGCTCCAGGACAGAGGAGAGTCATGGCAGGAGGCAGAGCTAACCCCCAGGCTCCAGGACAGAGGAGAGTCATGGCAGGAGGCAGAGCTAACCCCCAGGCTCCAGGACAGAGGAGAGTCATGGCAGGAGGCAGAGCTAACCCCCAGGCTCCAGGACAGAGGAGAGTCATGGCAGGAGGCAGAGCTAACCCCCAGGCTCCAGGACAGAGGAGAGTCATGGCAGGAGGCAGAGCTAGGAGAGAGTAGAGCAGGGTAGAGAAGGCCACGGCTGGGCCAGGCAGTACCTCTCCTGGGTCTGGGCTATCCAACCCATTCACTAAGCTGAAGTAAAGCTATCTGTGCCCAGCTACTACAGAACACAGCCTGGGGCTCCTCTAAAGAGAGATGCTGAGAGTGGGGGGGTAAGCTACAATAGAGAGGAATCTGACTACTGCCTTCATTTGGAGATTATGATGAGAATGTACTTTAGTCTCAGACAGGATAAGGGCAGACATAATGCGCGCTCAGGTAAGGGGCTTTTCCCTTTGTGTGATTGTGTGTGTGTGTTTTTGGTTTTACTCTCCTTGTGGGGACCAGATGAACTCACAAACAAGGAAAATGGGGACATTTCGCCACATAGAAAAAGACTATTTTAGGTTTAGGGGTTAGATTTAAGGTAAGGGTTAGAATTAGGGGATAGGGGTTAAGGTTAGGTTAAGAATGGGAATCAGATGTTTGGTCCCCACAAGGATAGTAAAACAAACGTGTGTATGTGTGTGTGTGTGTGTGTGTGTGTGTGTATGTGTGTGTTAATGGGTGGGGTAAATGAGCCTGAAACTGCTGTTTCCATGGCCACTGCACAGGTAGTGGAAGCAGCAGATGTCAGTAAGAGTCTCTGGGGAACTACAGGGGCCCAGACAAACTGATGGACTCCATTACCCAGGGGTCTGTGCTGTGGATCCCATTACCCAGCGCTCTGTGCTGTGTTTGGTTCTGTTTCTCTGGCTCTTATACAACAGGCCTTTTCTGCTTCCATACTTCACAAGAGTGTTAAAAGTATTTTATTTGACAAGAGTATGCACGCTTTGGATGTTTAGACTAGCTACATGACTGAGAACAGATGTATGACCAAACTGTTGCCACAAAGTTGGAAGCACAGTATCGTCTAGAATGTCATTGTATGCTGTAGCGTTAAGATTTCCCTTCACTGGAACTAAGGGGCCCGAACCATGAAAAACAGCCCCAGACCATTATTCCTCCTCCACCAAACTTTACAGTTGGTACGATGCATTCGGGCAGGTAAGGGTCATCTGGCATCCGCCAAACCCATATTCGTCCATCGGACTGCCAGATGGTGAAGGGTGATTCATCACTCCAGAAAACGTGTTTCCACTGCTCCAGAGTCCAATGGCGGCTTCACACCACTCCACCTGACGCTTGGCATTGCACATGGTGATCTTAGGCTTGTGTGCAGCTGCTCGGCCATGGAAACCCATTTCATGTTGCTCCCGACGAACAGTTCTTGTGCTGACGTAGCTTCCAGAGGTAGTTTGGAACTCGGTAGTGAGTGTTGACAGACCATTTTTACGCTCTACGTGCGTCCCGTCCTGTGAGCTTGTGTGGCCTACCACTACGCGGCTGTATTTCAGCGGCTAAGCCATTGATGCTCCTAGACTTTTCCACTTCACAATAACAGCACTGACAGTTGACCTGGCAGCTCCAGCAGGGCAGAAATTTGACAAACTGACTTGTTGGAAAGGTGGCATCCTATGACGGCGCCACGATGAAAGACACTGAGCTCTTCAGTAAGGTCATTCCCACTGCCAATGTTTGTCTATGGAGATTACATGGCTCTGTCCTTGATTTTATCCACCTGTCAACAACGGGTTTGGCTGAAATAGCCGAATCCACTCATTTGAGGGGTGGCCACATACCTTTGTATATATAGTGTATCTGCACATATGTGATGTAGTACGTCATTTTCGGGGACCACTTTTAGAACCACTGGCTTGAAAGTCAGAAGTACCAGAGAATCTCTTTAAGTAAAAATGAGAGAACATTTTGTGATGTCGAGTTATAACGGGCCCAGCCAGCCCACGGTTCCATTGTGGAGTTGAGTGAGGAGGGAAAACTATGCGTGTTTATTCATTCATTCACTGCTCAGGCCCAGACACTTCTCCTCACCTCGGGAGGGCCCATCACATCTCCATAATAACATATTTTATTCATTGTCACGGCAACAACTAATGAGCCCCTCTCAGTGTGCAGACAGCCAAGACAGGGGGTGGGGGTCTAGGGCCTAAAGCTCAGCTGATTATGCAAACAACAGCAGCCACTTCCTTAAAGTAGGTACTTGCTGTACACACAACTAAAAGAGTTGAGTGTGTCTGGTGTGTGTGTGTGTGTGTGTAAATAGTAGAACAATCAAAAGGAAAGCACCCACCCAAAGTCAGTCTACGGTAACTTTGTGTACCTTGACTTGTGTACATTTCTCATTCACTAAATACATCCTAAATACACAACTAGCAGTAGTGCTAATAGCATGGATTCGTCATAGCTACCGATTTGTTAAAGTAGGTCTCAAGCTAATTGCTCACTGGAAATACGCCATAAGATATACTAACAGCTATTATCATATGAGTCTAATAACTGAGGACATTGAGAGAAACGTAGAAACATTGAAATAGCATGTATTCTCTTCTCTCTGTCTCCCATGGCAGCGAGACGTCAGATTCCATAAGGTTCAAAGCCAGGTAGGAGGCGGTGTGGGCATCTCATTTTATAATAGCCCTGTTCACTTGCATTTCTCTAATTGTCTCTGGAAAAACACCATCGTCCCTCTCTCTGAAATATTTATTAACGAAACACTCGGGTGTAACACGAAATATAAACATCTCTGAATAATCTTGTTCTGTACAGGAGTGAGTTATTGTACTGCAATACTTTCCATTTCAAGAGAGACCGACTCACGAGGCATTGACATATGCTACTGGCGGTTCGTCTATCTAGTTATTCTACGTCTCGGTGTTGACATCTGCCACATTGCATCCCACGATGACTTTCCTTTTAGTCAGGCAACAAAAATTGTATTCATTTTGAGTCAGGCAACAAAAATTGTATTCATTTTGAGTCAGGCAACAAAAATTGCCGGGGACTCGTTCAAGACATTTAACAGCCTTTGTCACGCCTTGGTCTTCGTATTTTGTGTTTTCTTTTTTATTTGGTCAGGCCAGGGTGTGACATGGGTTTTTGTATGTGGTGTGTTTTGTCTTGGGTTTTTTTCATAGGTATTGGGATTGTGGCTTAGTGGGGTTTGCTAGCAAAGTCTATGGCTGTCTGAAGTGGTTCTCAATCAGAGGCAGGTGTTTATCGTTGTCATTGTCCTTGTTCCTGTCTCTGTGTTACTTTGCACCCGTATAGGCTGTTTCGGTTTTCGTGTTACGTTTCTTGTTTTGTAGTGTTTGTGTTTAGTTGCTTTCATTAAACATGAATCTCAATAGCCACGCCACATTTAGGTCCGACTCTCCTTCACCTAAAGAAAGCCGTTACAGAATCACCCACAGGACCAAGCGGCGCGACAACAGGCAACAGCGGTGCAATGAGGATTGGACATGGGACAATGTATTGGATGGCAAGGGTTGCTACACATGGGAGGAGATCCTGGCGGTGAAGGGATCGTCTTCCATGGGAACAGGTTGAGGCAGCGAGGAGAGCAGAGGCAGCCGGAGAGAGGAGCTGGCGATATGAGGGAACACGGTTGGCAAGGAAGCCCCGGAGTCAGCCCCAAAAATGTATTAGGGGGGGGCTCACAGGGAGTATGGCGACGCTAGGTAGGAGATCTTCGCCAACTTCCTGTGCTCACCGGGGGGCTAGAGAGACCGGGCAGGCACCATGTTATTCTGTGGTGCGCACGGTGTCCCCAGTGCGGGTGCATAGCCCGGTGCGGTACATTCCAGCTCCGCGTATCGGCCGGGCTAGAGTGAGCGTCGAGCCAAATGCCATGAAGCCGGCTCTACGCATCTGGTCCCCAGTGTGTCTCCTTGGGCCGGCTTACATGGCACTAGCCTTGCGCACGGTGTCCCCGGTTCAACTGCATAGCCCAGTGCGGGCTATTCCACCTCGCCGCACTGGCAGGGCGACCGGGAGTATTCAACCAGGTAAGGTTGGGCAGGCTCGGTGCTCAAGAGCTCCAGTGCGCCTGCACGGTCCGGTCTACCCAGTACCACCTCCACACACCAGCCTTCCAGGCTTCCTGTGCGTGTCCTCGGCCCAGTACCACCAGTGCCAGCACCACGCATCAGGCCTACAGAGCCTTCCTCCTCTCCAGCGCTGCCGGAGTCTCCCGCCTGTTCAGCGCTGCCAGTCTGCAAGGAGCAGCCAGAGCTGCTAGTCTGCAAGGAGCTGCCAGTCTGCAGGGAGCTGCCAGTCTGCAGGGAGCTGCCAGTCTGCAAGGAGCTGCCAGTCTGCAAGGAGCTGCTAGTCTGCAAGGAGCTGCCAGAGCTGCCAGTCTGCATGGAGCTGCCAGTCTGCAAGAAGCCGCCAGAGCTGCCAGTCTGCAAGGAGCCGCCAGTCTGCAAGGAGCCGCCAGTCTGCAAGGAGCCGCCAGTCTGCAAGGAGCCGCCAGAGCTGCCAGTCTGCAAGAAGCCGCCAGAGCTGCGAGTCTGCATGGAGCAGCCAGAGCTGCCAGTCAGCATGGAGCAGCCAGAGATGCCAGTCAGCATGGAGCAGCCAGAGCCGTCAGTCAGCATGGAGCAGCCAGAGCCGCCAGTCAGCATGGAGCAGCCAGAGCCGCCAGTCAGCATGGAGCAGCCAGTCAGCCAGACTCTTCCAGATCCGCCAGTCAGCCAGGATCTGCAAGAACCGCCAGCCAGCCAGGATCTGCCAGAGCCAACTACCTGCCTGAGCTTCCTCTCAGTGCTGAGTTTCCTCTCAGTGCTGAGCTACCCCTCAGTCCCGAGCTACCTCTCAGTCCCGAGCTACCCCTCAGTCCCGAGCTACCCCTCAGTCCCGAGCTACCCCTCAGTCCCGAGCTACCCCTCAGTCCCGAGCTAACCCTCAGTCCCGAGCTGCCCCTCAGTCCCGAGCTGCCCATCAGTCCCGAGCTGCCCCTCAGTCCAGTGGGGCCCTTGGTGAGGGCTACTAGGCCAAGGTCGGCGGCGAGGGTCGCCTATCTAAGGACGTGAGGAAAATGGACTAAGACTTTGTTGGAGTGGGGACCACGTCCCGCGCCGGAGCCGCCACCGCGGAGAGACGCCCACCCGGACCCTCCCCTATGGGTTTTGGTGTGCGGCCGGGAGTCCGCACCTTGGGGGGGGGGTTCTGTCACGCCCTTGTCTTAGTATTTTGTGTTTTCTTTATTTATTTGGTCAGGCCAGGGTGTGACATGGGTTTTGGTATGTGGTGTGTTTTGTCTTGGGGTTTTTCCATAGGTATTGGGATTGTGGCTTAGTGGGGTTTGCTAGCCAAGTCTATGGCTGTCTGAAGTGGTTCTCAGTCAGAGGCAGGTGTTTATCGTTGTCTCTGATTGGGAACCATATTTAGGCAGCCATATTCATTGAGTGTGTCGTGGGTGATTGTCCTTGTTCCTGTCTCTGTGTTGCTTTGCACCAGTATAGGCTGTTTCGTTTCTTGTTTTGTAGTGTTTGTGTTTAGTTGCTTTCATTAAACATGAATCTCAACGCCGCATTTAGGTCCGACTCTCCTTCACCTAAAGAAATCCGTTACAGCCTTGAGGAGAATCTTAACGCTTCAGAAGAGTTGGCCCACAGACATGAGAGTGACCTTTTTCCAGGTCGTTGCCTCAGGGGTGATATGATCACTCAGGAACGGCCTGATGGTAGTGGAACACTCTGGGGGAGATGCACTGTACAGTGCATTCGGAAAGTATTCAGACCCCTTGAATTTTCCCACATCTTGTCACGTTACAGCCTTATTCTAAAATTGATTAAGTTGATTTGTTTCCTCATCAATCTACACACAACACCACATATTGACAAAGTAAAAACAGGTTTGTAGAAATGTTAGCAAATTTATTTCAGACCCTTTACTCAGTACTTTGTTGAAGCACCTTTGACAGCGATTACAGCCTCGAGTCTTCTTGATAGGACGCTACAAGCTTGGCCATGGTTTCTCCCATTCTTCTCTGCAGATCCTCTCAAGCTCTGTCAGGATTGATGGGGAGTGTCGCTGCACTGCTATTTTCAGGTCTCTCCAGTGAAGTTTGATCGGGTTCAAGTCCGGGCTCTGGCTGGGCCACTCAGGGACATTCAGAGACTTGTCCCAAAGCCACGCCTGCATTGTCTTGGCTGTGTGCTTAGGGTTGTTGTCCTGTTGGAAGGTGAACCTTCGCCCCAGTCTGAGGTCCTGTGTGCTTTGGAGCAGGTTTTCATCAAGGATCTCTCTGTACTTTGCTCCATTCATCTTTCCCTCGATCCTGACTAGTCTCCACGTCCCTGCCGCTGATTTCATACACCTATCAGCAACGGGTGTGGCAGAAAAAGGTCCCATGATGCTGTCACCACCATGCTTCACCGTAGGGATGGTGCCTGGTTGTCTCCAGACGTGACGCTTGGCATTCAGTCCAAAGAGTTCAATCTTGGTTTCATCAGACCAGAGAATCTTGTTTCTCATGGTCAGAGTCCTTTAGATGCCTTTTGGCAAACTCCAAGCGGGCTGTCATGTGCCTTTTATTGAGAAGTGGCTTCCGTCTGGCCACTCTACCAAAAAAGCCTAATTGCTGGAGTGCTGCAGAGATGGTTGTCCTTCTGGAAGTTTCTCCCATCTCCACAGAGGAACTCTGGAGCTCTGTCAGAGTGACCATCATGTTTTTGGTCACCTCCCTGACCAAGGCCCTTCTTCTCAATTGCTCAGTTTGGCAGGGCGGCCAGCTCTAGGAAGAGTCTTGGTGGTTCCAAACTTCTTCCATTTAAGAATGATGGAGGCCACTGTGTTGTTGGGGACCTTCAATGTTGCAGACATTTTTCGGTACCCTTTTCGGTACCCTTCCCCAGATCTGTACCTCGACACAATCCTGTCTCTGAACTCTATGGACAATTCCTCCGACCTCATGGCTTGGTTTTTTGCTCTGATATGCACTGTCAACTGTCAACTTATCTAGACAGGTGTGCGTCTTTCCAAATAATTTTATAAAGGGCTCCCGAGTGGCGCAGCGGTCTAAGGCACTGCATCTCAGTGCTAGAGACGTCACTACAGACACCCTGGTTTGAATCCAGGCTGTTTCACAATTGGCCCAGCATCGTCCGGGTTAGACGAGGGTTTGGCCAGGGAAGGCTGTCATTGTAAATAAAAATTGACTTGCCTAGTTAAATAAAATATATAAAATTTGTGTCCAATCAATGGAATTTACCACAGGTGGACTCCAATCAAGTTGTAGAAACATCTCAAGGATGATCAATGGAAGTCCACCACAAAGGGAGGTCCATAAAGAGGTCCATAAAGAAATGGTTTGTTGAGATTGATGTGGAAGAACTTGACTGACCTGCACAGAGCCCTGACCTCAACCCCATCAAACACCTGTACAGAGTCCCCGCATCAATGTTAACTCAATCCCTGCTATTGTATAACAAATCCATCACTCTTTGTGGACAGTGAGAGACCGAGAGGGAGAGAGAGAGAAAGAGTGTGTGTTATGCTTATTAAAACCAATGAGTGAGACAAACCCAAACGGTCAGAGGTTGGGTGCACCCCAGGGACTCATCATTTATTGGAAGATTCAACCATCAATCAATTTGACAAGCGCTCTCTCTGCCACTGAGGCGAGACAGGGGCGGGTCATAGGCGTTCCTTTATGACCATTGATGTAGCTACTTCCTCCCGGCGAGAGAGCGAATGCAGCACAGTGTGTTTAGCACGACACATACTCACACTGCACCAGGCTAACAGTGAGGTGTACACACACACCTATCACAGGTTCAATCACGTCACAAAAAAACGCAATATAACTTAGGTAATACAGCTAATTGATGACGATAATAAGCTGACAGGTAGTTAGATGACGTGCCTCAGAGATAAGTGTCTATGTCTCTTCATGGTTGAGGCCGTGAGGCAGGGCCAGAGGGTGATAGAATAGAGACCCACAGTGGAGGTGACACAATACCCATAAAACCTAGCGGTCAAACAGGGAAATGGTTATTAAAATGTCACGCCAGGTTGAGCCTACACGAAACACAGCCCTTATTTTAACTGTTTCTAAAATCCCCTATGGGGAAAATGAATGGTGTAAAAAACGATTGGAACCATTTCCCTGTTTGACCGCTAGGTCTTATGGGTATTGTGACTCATACTGTGGTACTCTATAGACTGGGAAGGAATTCCCTGTTCGATATGAGGAGCTTCCTGGAATGAGTGGGAGATGACCTTTGTGGTAGACTTAATTGAAGTGGGAAGGAGCACACTCACCGACTTGGAGGACTCAAGGGATCCAGAGGAGAGCGTGTCTCGGCTGCTGCGGCTCTTAGAGCTGAGGTGTGGCGAGGAGGAGGGCGAGTCGTCGATGTAGGGCAGGATGTCATGGTGGCGCCTCTGCTCCTCCGCACGGTCTGCATCATAACCATAAGTGGGAGGGGTCCCCGTGAACGGACCTTCTGTGAGTGGAGGGAACAAACGTCAGTGAAATAATTTCTCGTCGTGATCATGTTGTTGAGTCACAGTATATACGTTTCTTTATCCTAGTATGCCTTGGACAGTTCCGTTTGTAGGCCAAATTCCTTCAAGGCCAGGAAGCTGAGTACAGTGCAGTGTTCTGGGAAGTGTGTGTGTAATACTGGGTGGAAGGCATCTGAGTCAGAATGTCAGAGACCTTTTGGTCAACCCCCCACGCACATACATACCCCCCACGAAAGCTGACCATGGTTCATGTGTGCTGATTGGCCTCTGAAACCTCTCTCTGTCTCTCTCGCTCTCTCTCCGTGTCTCTCTCCGTGTCACTGTCTCTCTCTCTGTGTTTCTCTCTGTGTTTTTCTCTGTGTCTCTCCGTCTCTCTCCCTCTGTCTCTCTCCCTCTCTGTCTCTCGCTCTCTGTCTCTCGCTCTCTTTCTCTCTCTGTGTCTCTGTGTCTCTCTCCGTCACTCTCTCTCTGTCTCTCTCGCTCTCTGTCTCTCTGTCTCTCTGTCTCTCGCTCTCTGTCTCTCTCGCTCTCTGTCTCTCTCTGTGTCTCTCTCTGTGTCGCTCTCTGTGTCGCTCTCTGTGTCGCTCTCTGTGTCGCTCTCTGTGTCGCTCTCTGTGTCGCTCTCTGCGTCTCTCTCTGTGTCTCTCTCTCTGTGTTTCTCTCCGTCTCTCTCTCTCTCTCTGTCTCTCTCACTATCTGTGTCTCTCTCTGTGTTTCTCTCTGTGTTTCCCTCTGTGTTTCTCTCTGTCTCTCTCTGTGTTTCTCTCTGTGTTTCCCTCTGTGTTTCTCTCTGTGTATTTCTCTGTCTCTCTCTCTGTGTGTCTCTCTCTGTGTGTCTCTCTCACTCTCTGTCTCTCTCTCTCTGTCTCTCTCACTCTCTGTGTCTCTCACTCTCTGTGTTTCCCTCTGTGTTTCTCTCTGTGTTTTTCTCTGTCTCTCTCTCTGTGTGTCTCTCTCTGTCTCTATCTCCGTAACTGTCACTCTTTCTCCCACTCTTTCTCGCTCCTTCCATGCAGCCAGTCTCCTCTCTCTCCTTCCCATGAGTACAGCAGAGTAATCTAACCTCTATCTAAGTGTGAGATATCCCCCCCTCCCCTGTCTGCCTACTGGGTGTCCACTGCACACTGTGCCCAGAGCCTACTGGGTGTCCACTGCCCACTGTGCCCAGAGCCTACTGGGTGTCCACTGCCCACTGTGCCCAGAGCCTACTGGGTGTCCACTGCCCACTGTGCCCAGAGCCAACTGGGTGTCCACTGCCCACTGTGCCCAGAGCCTACTGGGTGTCCACTGCCCACTGTGCCCAGAGCCTACTGGGTGTCCACTGCCCACTGTGCCCAGAGCCTACTGGGTGTCCACTGCCCACTGTGCCCAGAGCCTACTGGGTGTCCACTGCCCACTGTGCCCAGAGCCTACTGGGTGTCCACTGCCCACTGTGCCCAGAGCCTACTGGGTGTCCACTGCCCACTGTGCCCAGAGCCAACTGGGTGTCCACTGCCCACTGTGCCCAGAGCCTACTGGGTGTCCACTGCCCACTGTGCCCAGAGCCTACTGGGTGTCCACTGCCCACTGTGCCCAGAGCCTACTGCCCATACTGACTTTCTGTCTGCCTACTGTCCACTGCCCACTGTGCCCAGAGCCTACTGCCCATACTGACTTTCTGTCTGCCTACTGTCCACTGCCCACTGTGCCCAGAGCCTACTGCCCATAGTGACTTTCTGTCTGCCTACTGGGTGTCCACTGCCCACTGTGCCCAGAGCCTACTGCCCATAGTGACTTTCTGTCTGCCTACTGGGTGTCCACTGCCCACTGTGCCCAGAGCCTACTGCCCATAGTGACTTTCTGTCTGCCTACTGGGTGTCCACTGCCCACTGTGCCCAGAGCCTACTGCCCATAGTGACTTTCTGTCTGCCTACTGGCTAGTGCCCACTGTGCCCAGAGCCTACTGCCCATAGTGACTTTCTGTCTGCCTACTGGCTAGTGCCCACTGTGCCCAGAGCCTACTGGCTAGTGCCCACTGTGCCCAGAGCCTACTGCCCATAGTGACTTTCTGTCTGCCTACTGGCTAGTGCCCACTGTGCCCAGAGCCTACTGCCCATAGTGACTTTCTGTCTGCCTACTGTCCACTGCCCACTGTGCCCAGAGCCTACTGCCCATAGTGACTTTCTGTCTGCCTACTGGCTAGTGCCCACTGTGCCCAGAGCCTACTGCCCATAGTGACTTTCTGTCTGCCTACTGGGTGTCCACTGCCCACTGTGCCCAGAGCCTACTGCCCATAGTGACTTTCTGTCTGCCTACTGGCTAGTGCCCACTGCAGCGGCATGCTGCCAGGCCATGCCAGGGCAACACAGAGGGACTGTCTGTCTGAGGATGGGCACACCGCCTGCCCGGTGTCCGCCCAGTACCCCATGCCAAGGGCCATTAAGAGAGACACTAGTAAAGTACGTGCCAGAGGAACACTCACAGATGACTGTGTGAGTAGAGTAGTGGTCTGTGATGGCTCAGCCAAGAACGGCCTACCTGACCACACAAGACCACGACCACCTCTGAACAGGTATCTGCTGCACGAGAGAAGATCTTATGGCGTATCAACACAAAACACCACGGTGACAGAGTTGTTTATCGAGCCTTAGTGTTGAAGTACGACCACCCACGACTCAAAGACATCCAAACACACATTAACTAAGTCAACCTGTCAATCCCCTAAGCATGTATTCTGCACAGGCCTGTATTAGTGGTCTGTTTGTGTGTGTTATGATTGAAGACTAGAGCCTCAGAGCAGTAGGGAGGTATTAGATATCATAAGGCAGTCATGGGTCAGGGGTCACTGTGCTTTAGCTCCTAGCCCCTGGGAACATACCGTATCTCAGACCCATCCATAGACAGTCCCCTCCAGGCCCAGACAGAGTCTACAGTATAACAGCCCCTCTAGCCCAGTGAGTCCCCCCCCCCTCTCTAGCTCCTAGCCCCTGGGAACATACCGTATCTCAGACCCATCCATAGACAGTCCCCTCCAGGCCCAGACAGAGTCTACAGTATAACAGCCCCTCTAGCCCAGTGAGTCCCCCCCTCTTTAGCTCCTAGCCCCTGGGAACATACCGTATCTCAGACCCATCCATAGACAGTCCCCTCCAGGCCCAGACAGAGTCTACAGTATAACAGCCCCTCTAGCCCAGTGAGTCCCCCCCTCTCTAGCTCCTAGCCCCTGGGAACATACCGTATCTCAGACCCATCCATAGACAGTCCCCTCCAGGCCCAGACAGAGTCTACAGTATAACAGCCCCTCTAGCCCAGTGAGTCCCCCCCTCTTTAGCTCCTAGCCCCTGGGAACATACCGTATCTCAGACCCATCCATAGACAGTCCCCTCCAGGCCCAGACAGAGTCTACAGTATAACAGCCCCTCTAGCCCAGTGAGTCCCCCCCTCTCTAGCTCCTAGCCCCTGGGAACATACCGTATCTCAGACCCATCCATAGACAGTCCCCTCCAGGCCCAGACAGAGTCTACAGTATAACAGCCCCTCTAGCCCAGTGAGTCCCCCCTCTTTAGCTCCTAGCCCCTGGGAACATACCGTATCTCAGACCCATCCATAGACAGTCCCCTCCAGGCCCAGACAGAGTCTACAGTATAACAGCCCCTCTAGCCCAGTGAGTCCCCCCTCTTTAGCTCCTAGCCCCTGGGAACATACCGTATCTCAGACCCATCCATAGACAGTCCCCTCCAGGCCCAGACAGAGTCTACAGTATAACAGCCCCTCTAGCCCAGTGAGTCCCCCCCTTTAGCTCCTAGCCCTGGGAACATACCGTATCTCAGACCCATCCATAGACAGTCCCCTCCAGGCCCAGACAGAGTCTACAGTATAACAGCCCCTCTAGCCCAGTGAGTCCCCCCCCCTCTCTAGCTCCTAGCCCCTGGGAACATACCGTATCTCAGACCCATCCATAGACAGTCCCCTCCAGGCCCAGACAGAGTCTACAGTATAACAGCCCCTCTAGCCCAGTGAGTCCCCCCCTTTAGCTCCTAGTCCCTGGGAACATACCGTATCTCAGACCCATCCATAGACAGTCCCCTCCAGGCCCAGACAGAGTCTACAGTATAACAGCCCCTCTAGCCCAGTGAGTCCCCCCCTCTTTAGCTCCTAGCCCCTGGGAACATACCGTATCTCAGACCCATCCATACACAGTCCCCTCCAGGCCCAGACAGAGTCTACAGTATAACAGCCCCTCTAGCCCAGTGAGTCCCCCCCTCTTTAGCTCCTAGCCCCTGGGAACATACCGTATCTCAGACCCATCCATAGACAGTCCCCTCCAGGCCCAGACAGAGTCTACAGTATAACAGCCCCTCTAGCCCAGTGAGTCCCCCCCTCTTTAGCTCCTAGCCCCTGGGAACATACCGTATCTCAGACCCATCCATAGACAGTCCCCTCCAGGCCCAGACAGAGTCTACAGTATAACAGCCCCTCTAGCCCAGTGAGTCCCCCCCTCTTTAGCTCCTAGCCCCTGGGAACATACCGTATCTCAGACCCATCCATAGACAGTCCCCTCCAGGCCCAGACAGAGTCTACAGTATAACAGCCCCTCTAGCCCAGTGAGTCCCCCCCTCTTTAGCTCCTAGCCCCTGGGAACATACCGTATCTCAGACCCATCCATAGACAGTCCCCTCCAGGCCCAGACAGAGTCTACAGTATAACAGCCCCTCTAGCCCAGTGAGTCCCCCCCCCTCTTTAGCTCCTAGCCCCTGGGAACATACCGTATCTCAGACCCATCCATAGACAGTCCCCTCCAGGCCCAGACAGAGTCTACAGTATAACAGCCCCTCTAGCCCAGTGAGTCCCCCCCCCCCTCTCTAGCTCCTAGCCCCTGGGAACATACCGTATCTCAGACCCATCCATAGACAGTCCCCTCCAGGCCCAGACAGAGTCTACAGTATAACAGCCCCTCTAGCCCAGTGAGTCCCCCCCTCTAGCTCCTAGCCCCTGGGAACATACCGTATCTCAGACCCATCCATAGACAGTCCCCTCCAGGCCCAGACAGAGTCTACAGTATAACAGCCCCTCTAGCCCAGTGAGTCCCCCCCTCTTTAGCTCCTAGCCCCTGGGAACATACCGTATCTCAGACCCATCCATAGACAGTCCCCTCCAGGCCCAGACAGAGTCTACAGTATAACAGCCCCTCTAGCCCAGTGAGTCCCCCCCTCTTTAGCTCCTAGCCCCTGGGAACATACCGTATCTCAGACCCATCCATAGACAGTCCCCTCCAGGCCCAGACAGAGTCTACAGTATAACAGCCCCTCTAGCCCAGTGAGTCCCCCCCCTTTAGCTCCTAGCCCCTGGGAACATACCGTATCTCAGACCCATCCATAGACAGTCCCCTCCAGGCCCAGACAGAGTCTACAGTATAACAGCCCCTCTAGCCCAGTGAGTCCCCCCCTCTCTTTAGCTCCTAGCCCCTGGGAACATACCGTATCTCAGACCCATCCATAGACAGTCCCCTCCAGGTCCAGACAGAGTCTACAGTATAACAGCCCCTCTAGCCCAGTGAGTCCCCCCCCCTCTCTAGCTCCTAGCCCCTGGGAACATACCGTATCTCAGACCCATCCATAGACAGTCCCCTCCAGGCCCAGACAGAGTCTACAGTATAACAGCCCCTCTAGCCCAGTGAGTCCCCCCCCTCTCTAGCTCCTAGCCCCTGGGAACATACCGTATCTCAGACCCATCCATAGACAGTCCCCTCCAGGCCCAGACAGAGTCTACAGTATAACAGCCCCTCTAGCCCAGTGAGTCCCCCCCCTTTAGCTCCTAGCCCCTGGGAACATACCGTATCTCAGACCCATCCATAGACAGTCCCCTCCAGGCCCAGACAGAGTCTACAGTATAACAGCCCCTCTAGCCCAGTGAGTCCCCCCCTCTTTAGCTCCTAGCCCCTGGGAACATACCGTATCTCAGACCCATCCATAGACAGTCCCCTCCAGGCCCAGACAGAGTCTACAGTATAACAGCCCCTCTAGCCCAGTGAGTCCCCCCCCTCTTTAGCTCCTAGCCCCTGGGAACATACCGTATCTCAGACCCATCCATAGACAGTCCCCTCCAGGCCCAGACAGAGTCTACAGTATAACAGCCCCTCTAGCCCAGTGAGTCCCCCCCTCTCTAGCTCCTAGCCCCTGGGAACATACCGTATCTCAGACCCATCCATAGACAGTCCCCTCCAGGCCCAGACAGAGTCTACAGTATAACAGCCCCTCTAGCCCAGTGAGTCCCCCCTCTCTTTAGCTCCTAGCCCCTGGGAACATACCGTATCTCAGACCCATCCATAGACAGTCCCCTCCAGGCCCAGACAGAGTCTACAGTATAACAGCCCCTCTAGCCCAGTGAGTCCCCCCCCCCTCTTTAGCTCCTAGCCCCTGGGAACATACCGTATCTCAGACCCATCCATAGACAGTCCCCTCCAGGCCCAGACAGAGTCTACAGTATAACAGCCCCTCTAGCCCAGTGAGTCCCCCCCTCTTTAGCTCCTAGCCCCTGGGAACATACCGTATCTCAGACCCATCCATAGACAGTCCCCTCCAGGCCCAGACAGAGTCTACAGTATAACAGCCCCTCTAGCCCAGTGAGTCCCCCCCTCTTTAGCTCCTAGCCCCTGGGAACATACCGTATCTCAGACCCATCCATAGACAGTCCCCTCCAGGCCCAGACAGAGTCTACAGTATAACAGCCCCTCTAGCCCAGTGAGTCCCCCCCCCCCTCTTTAGCTCCTAGCCCCTGGGAACATACCGTATCTCAGACCCATCCATAGACAGTCCCCTCCAGGCCCAGACAGAGTCTACAGTATAACAGCCCCTCTAGCCCAGTGAGTCCCCCCTCTCTTTAGCTCCTAGCCCCTGGGAACATACCGTATCTCAGACCCATCCATAGACAGTCCCCTCCAGGCCCAGACAGAGTCTACAGTATAACAGCCCCTCTAGCCCAGTGAGTCCCCCCTCTCTTTGGCTCCTAGCCCCTGGGAACATACCGTATCTCAGACCCATCCATAGACAGTCCCCTCCAGGCCCAGACAGAGTCTACAGTATAACAGCCCCTCTAGCCCAGTGAGTCCCCCCCCCCTTTAGCTCCTAGCCCCTGGGAACATACCGTATCTCAGACCCATCCATAGACAGTCCCCTCCAGGCCCAGACAGAGTCTACAGTATAACAGCCCCTCTAGCCCAGTGAGTCCCCCCCTCTCTAGCTCCTAGCCCCTGGGAACATACCGTATCTCAGACCCATCCATAGACAGTCCCCTCCAGGCCCAGACAGAGTCTACAGTATAACAGCCCCTCTAGCCCAGTGAGTCCCCCCCTTTAGCTCCTAGCCCCTGGGAACATACCGTATCTCAGACCCATCCATAGACAGTCCCCTCCAGGCCCAGACAGAGTCTACAGTATAACAGCCCCTCTAGCCCAGTGAGTCCCCCCCTCTAGCTCCTAGCCCCTGGGAACATACCGTATCTCAGACCCATCCATAGACAGTCCCCTCCAGGCCCAGACAGAGTCTACAGTATAACAGCCCCTCTAGCCCAGTGAGTCCCCCCCTCTTTAGCTCCTAGCCCCTGGGAACATACCGTATCTCAGACCCATCCATAGACAGTCCCCTCCAGGCCCAGACAGAGTCTACAGTATAACAGCCCCTCTAGCCCAGTGAGTCCCCCCTCTTTAGCTCCTAGCCCCTGGGAACATACCGTATCTCAGACCCATCCATAGACAGTCCCCTCCAGGCCCAGACAGAGTCTACAGTATAACAGCCCCTCTAGCCCAGTGAGTCCCCCTCTCTCTAGCTCCTAGCCCCTGGGAACATACCGTATCTCAGACCCATCCATAGACAGTCCCCTCCAGGCCCAGACAGAGTCTACAGTATAACAGCCCCTCTAGCCCAGTGAGTCCCCCCCCCCTTTAGCTCCTAGTCCCTGGGAACATACCGTATCTCAGACCCATCCATAGACAGTCCCCTCCAGGCCCAGACAGAGTCTACAGTATAACAGCCCCTCTAGCCCAGTGAGTCCCCCCCTCTCTAGCTCCTAGCCCCTGGGAACATACCGTATCTCAGACCCATCCATAGACAGTCCCCTCCAGGCCCAGACAGAGTCTACAGTATAACAGCCCCTCTAGCCCAGTGAGTCCCCCCCTCTCTAGCTCCTAGCCCCTGGGAACATACCGTATCTCAGACCCATCCATAGACAGTCCCCTCCAGGCCCAGACAGAGTCTACAGTATAACAGCCCCTCTAGCCCAGTGAGTCCCCCCCTTTAGCTCCTAGCCCCTGGGAACATACCGTATCTCAGACCCATCCATAGACAGTCCCCTCCAGGCCCAGACAGAGTCTACAGTATAACAGCCCCTCTAGCCCAGTGAGTCCCCCCTCTCTTTAGGTCCTAGCCCCTGGGAACATACCGTATCTCAGACCCATCCATAGACAGTCCCCTCCAGGCCCAGACAGAGTCTACAGTATAACAGCCCCTCTAGCCCAGTGAGTCCCCCCCTTTAGCTCCTAGCCCCTGGGAACATACCGTATCTCAGACCCATCCATAGACAGTCCCCTCCAGGCCCAGACAGAGTCTACAGTATAACAGCCCCTCTAGCCCAGTGAGTCCCCCCCTCTCTAGCTCCTAGCCCCTGGGAACATACCGTATCTCAGACCCATCCATAGACAGTCCCCTCCAGGCCCAGACAGAGTCTACAGTATAACAGCCCCTCTAGCCCAGTGAGTCCCCCCTCTCTTTAGCTCCTAGCCCCTGGGAACATACCGTATCTCAGACCCATCCATAGACAGTCCCCTCCAGGCCCAGACAGAGTCTACAGTATAACAGCCCCTCTAGCCCAGTGAGTCCCCCCCTCTCTTTAGCTCCTAGCCCCTGGGAACATACCGTATCTCAGACCCATCCATAGACAGTCCCCTCCAGGCCCAGACAGAGTCTACAGTATAACAGCCCCTCTAGCCCAGTGAGTCCCCCCCTCTCTAGCTCCTAGCCCCTGGGAACATACCGTATCTCAGACCCATCCATAGACAGTCCCCTCCAGGCCCAGACAGAGTCTACAGTATAACAGCCCCTCTAGCCCAGTGAGTCCCCCCCCTTTAGCTCCTAGCCCCTGGGAACATACCGTATCTCAGACCCATCCATAGACAGTCCCCTCCAGGCCCAGACAGAGTCTACAGTATAACAGCCCCTCTAGCCCAGTGAGTCCCCCCCTCTCTAGCTCCTAGCCCCTGGGAACATACCGTATCTCAGACCCATCCATAGACAGTCCCCTCCAGGCCCAGACAGAGTCTACAGTATAACAGCCCCTCTAGCCCAGTGAGTCCCCCCCCTCTCTAGCTCCTAGCCCCTGGGAACATATCGTATCTCAGACCCATCCATAGACAGTCCCCTCCAGGCCCAGACAGAGTCTACAGTATAACAGCCCCTCTAGCCCAGTGAGTCCCCCCCCTCTCTAGCTCCTAGCCCCTGGGAACATACCGTATCTCAGACCCATCCATAGACAGTCCCCTCCAGGCCCAGACAGAGTCTACAGTATAACAGCCCCTCTAGCCCAGTGAGTCCCCCCCTTTAGCTCCTAGCCCCTGGGAACATACCGTATCTCAGACCCATCCATAGACAGTCCCCTCCAGGCCCAGACAGAGTCTACAGTATAACAGCCCCTCTAGCCCAGTGAGTCCCCCCCCTCTTTAGCTCCTAGCCCCTGGGAACATATCGTATCTCAGACCCATCCATAGACAGTCCCCTCCAGGCCCAGACAGAGTCTACAGTATAACAGCCCCTCTAGCCCAGTGAGTCCCCCCCCCTCTTTAGCTCCTAGCCCCTGGGAACATACCGTATCTCAGACCCATCCATAGACAGTCCCCTCCAGGCCCAGACAGAGTCTACAGTATAACAGCCCCTCTAGCCCAGTGAGTCCCCCCCCTCTCTAGCTCCTAGCCCCTGGGAACATACCGTATCTCAGACCCATCCATAGACAGTCCCCTCCAGGCCCAGACAGAGTCTACAGTATAACAGCCCCTCTAGCCCAGTGAGTCCCCCCCTCTCTAGCTCCTAGCCCCTGGGAACATACCGTATCTCAGACCCATCCATAGACAGTCCCCTCCAGGCCCAGACAGAGTCTACAGTATAACAGCCCCTCTAGCCCAGTGAGTCCCCCCCTTTAGCTCCTAGCCCCTGGGAACATACCGTATCTCAGACCCATCCATAGACAGTCCCCTCCAGGCCCAGACAGAGTCTACAGTATAACAGCCCCTCTAGCCCAGTGAGTCCCCCCCTTTAGCTCCTAGCCCCTGGGAACATACCGTATCTCAGACCCATCCATAGACAGTCCCCTCCAGGCCCAGACAGAGTCTACAGTATAACAGCCCCTCTAGCCCAGTGAGTCCCCCCTTTAGCTCCTAGCCCCTGGGAACATACCGTATCTCAGACCCATCCATAGACAGTCCCCTCCAGGCCCAGACAGAGTCTACAGTATAACAGCCCCTCTAGCCCAGTGAGTCCCCCCTCTCTTTAGGTCCTAGCCCCTGGGAACATACCGTATCTCAGACCCATCCATAGACAGTCCCCTCCAGGCCCAGACAGAGTCTACAGTATAACAGCCCCTCTAGCCCAGTGAGTCCCCCCCTCTCTAGCTCCTAGCCCCTGGGAACATACCGTATCTCAGACCCATCCATAGACAGTCCCCTCCAGGCCCAGACAGAGTCTACAGTATAACAGCCCCTCTAGCCCAGTGAGTCCCCCCCCCTCTCTAGCTCCTAGCCCCTGGGAACATACCGTATCTCAGACCCATCCATAGACAGTCCCCTCCAGGCCCAGACAGAGTCTACAGTATAACAGCCCCTCTAGCCCAGTGAGTCCCCCCCTTTAGCTCCTAGCCCCTGGGAACATACCGTATCTCAGACCCATCCATAGACAGTCCCCTCCAGGCCCAGACAGAGTCTACAGTATAACAGCCCCTCTAGCCCAGTGAGTCCCCCCCCCTCTCTTTAGCTCCTAGCCCCTGGGAACATACCGTATCTCAGACCCATCCATAGACAGTCCCCTCCAGGCCCAGACAGAGTCTACAGTATAACAGCCCCTCTAGCCCAGTGAGTCCCCCCTCTCTAGCTCCTAGCCCCTGGGAACATACCGTATCTCAGACCCATCCATAGACAGTCCCCTCCAGGCCCAGACAGAGTCTACAGTATAACAGCCCCTCTAGCCCAGTGAGTCCCCCCCCTTTAGCTCCTAGCCCCTGGGAACATACCGTATCTCAGACCCATCCATAGACAGTCCCCTCCAGGCCCAGACAGAGTCTACAGTATAACAGCCCCTCTAGCCCAGTGAGTCCCCCCCCCCTCTCTAGCTCCTAGCCCCTGGGAACATACCGTATCTCAGACCCATCCATAGACAGTCCCCTCCAGGCCCAGACAGAGTCTACAGTATAACAGCCCCTCTAGCCCAGTGAGTCCCCCTCTCTCTAGCTCCTAGCCCCTGGGAACATACCGTATCTCAGACCCATCCATAGACAGTCCCCTCCAGGCCCAGACAGAGTCTACAGTATAACAGCCCCTCTAGCCCAGTAAGTCCCCCCCTCTCTAGCTCCTAGCCCCTGGGAACATACCGTATCTCAGACCCATCCATAGACAGTCCCCTCCAGGCCCAGACAGAGTCTACAGTATAACAGCCCCTCTAGCCCAGTGAGTCCCCCCCTCTCTTTAGCTCCTAGCCCCTGGGAACATACCGTATCTCAGACCCATCCATAGACAGTCCCCTCCAGGCCCAGACAGAGTCTACAGTATAACAGACCCCTCTAGCCCAGTGAGTCCCCCCCCCCCCTTTAACTCCTAGCCACTGGGAACATACCGTATCTCAGACCCATCCATAGACAGTCCCCTCCAGGCCCAGACAGAGTCTACAGTATAACAGCCCCTCTAGCCCAGTGAGTCCCCCCCTCTTTAGCTCCTAGCCCCTGGGAACATACCGTATCTCAGACCCATCCATAGACAGTCCCCTCCAGGCCCAGACAGAGTCTACAGTATAACAGCCCCTCTAGCCCAGTGAGTCCCCCCCTCTCTAGCTCCTAGCCCCTGGGAACATACCGTATCTCAGACCCATCCATAGACAGTCCCCTCCAGGCCCAGACAGAGTCTACAGTATAACAGCCCCTCTAGCCCAGTGAGTCCCCCCCTTTAGCTCCTAGCCCCTGGGAACATACCGTATCTCAGACCCATCCATAGACAGTCCCCTCCAGGCCCAGACAGAGTCTACAGTATAACAGCCCCTCTAGCCCAGTGAGTCCCCCCCCTCTCTAGCTCCTAGCCCCTGGGAACATACCGTATCTCAGACCCATCCATAGACAGTCCCCTCCAGGCCCAGACAGAGTCTACAGTATAACAGCCCCTCTAGCCCAGTGAGTCCCCCCCCCTCTCTTTAGCTCCTAGCCCCTGGGAACATACCGTATCTCAGACCCATCCATAGACAGTCCCCTCCAGGCCCAGACAGAGTCTACAGTATAACAGCCCCTCTAGCCCAGTGAGTCCCCCCCCTCTCTTTAGCTCCTAGCCCCTGGGAACATACCGTATCTCAGACCCATCCATAGACAGTCCCCTCCAGGCCCAGACAGAGTCTACAGTATAACAGCCCCTCTAGCCCAGTGAGTCCCCCCCCCTCTTTAGCTCCTAGCCCCTGGGAACATACCGTATCTCAGACCCATCCATAGACAGTCCCCTCCAGGCCCAGACAGAGTCTACAGTATAACAGCCCCTCTAGCCCAGTGAGTCCCCCCCTCTCTAGCTCCTAGCCCCTGGGAACATACCGTATCTCAGACCCATCCATAGACAGTCCCCTCCAGGCCCAGACAGAGTCTACAGTATAACAGCCCCTCTAGCCCAGTGAGTCCCCCCCTCTCTAGCTCCTAGCCCCTGGGAACATACCGTATCTCAGACCCATCCATAGACAGTCCCCTCCAGGCCCAGACAGAGTCTACAGTATAACAGCCCCTCTAGCCCAGTGAGTCCCCCCCTCTTTAGCTCCTAGCCCCTGGGAACATACCGTATCTCAGACCCATCCATAGACAGTCCCCTCCAGGCCCAGACAGAGTCTACAGTATAACAGCCCCTCTAGCCCAGTGAGTCCCCCTCTCTTTAGCTCCTAGCCCCTGGGAACATACCGTATCTCAGACCCATCCATAGACAGTCCCCTCCAGGCCCAGACAGAGTCTACAGTATAACAGCCCCTCTAGCCCAGTGAGTCCCCCCCTCTTTAGCTCCTAGCCCCTGGGAACATACCGTATCTCAGACCCATCCATAGACAGTCCCCTCCAGGCCCAGACAGAGTCTACAGTATAACAGCCCCTCTAGCCCAGTGAGTCCCCCCTCTTTAGCTCCTAGCCCCTGGGAACATACCGTATCTCAGACCCATCCATAGACAGTCCCCTCCAGGCCCAGACAGAGTCTACAGTATAACAGCCCCTCTAGCCCAGTGAGTCCCCCCCTCTCTAGCTCCTAGCCCCTGGGAACATACCGTATCTCAGACCCATCCATAGACAGTCCCCTCCAGGCCCAGACAGAGTCTACAGTATAACAGCCCCTCTAGCCCAGTGAGTCCCCCCCTCTCTAGCTCCTAGCCCCTGGGAACATACCGTATCTCAGACCCATCCATAGACAGTCCCCTCCAGGCCCAGACAGAGTCTACAGTATAACAGCCCCTCTAGCCCAGTGAGTCCCCCCCCCTTTAGCTCCTAGCCCCTGGGAACATACCGTATCTCAGACCCATCCATAGACAGTCCCCTCCAGGCCCAGACAGAGTCTACAGTATAACAGCCCCTCTAGCCCAGTGAGTCCCCCCCTCTCTTTAGCTCCTAGCCCCTGGGAACATACCGTATCTCAGACCCATCCATAGACAGTCCCCTCCAGGCCCAGACAGAGTCTACAGTATAACAGCCCCTCTAGCCCAGTGAGTCCCCCCCCCTCTTTAGCTCCTAGCCCCTGGGAACATACCGTATCTCAGACCCATCCATAGACAGTCCCCTCCAGGCCCAGACAGAGTCTACAGTATAACAGCCCCTCTAGCCCAGTGAGTCCCCCCTCTCTCTAGCTCCTAGCCCCTGGGAACATACCGTATCTCAGACCCATCCATAGACAGTCCCCTCCAGGCCCAGACAGAGTCTACAGTATAACAGCCCCTCTAGCCCAGTGAGTCCCCCCCTCTCTTTAGCTCCTAGCCCCTGGGAACATACCGTATCTCAGACCCATCCATAGACAGTCCCCTCCAGGCCCAGACAGAGTCTACAGTATAACAGCCCCTCTAGCCCAGTGAGTCCCCCCTCTCTTTAGCTCCTAGCCCCTGGGAACATACCGTATCTCAGACCCATCCATAGACAGTCCCCTCCAGGCCCAGACAGAGTCTACAGTATAACAGCCCCTCTAGCCCAGTGAGTCCCCCCCTCTTTAGCTCCTAGCCCCTGGGAACATACCGTATCTCAGACCCATCCATAGACAGTCCCCTCCAGGCCCAGACAGAGTCTACAGTATAACAGCCCCTCTAGCCCAGTGAGTCCCCCCTCTCTAGCTCCTAGCCCCTGGGAACATACCGTATCTCAGACCCATCCATAGACAGTCCCCTCCAGGCCCAGACAGAGTCTACAGTATAACAGCCCCTCTAGCCCAGTGAGTCCCCCCTCTCTTTAGGTCCTAGCCCCTGGGAACATACCGTATCTCAGACCCATCCATAGACAGTCCCCTCCAGGCCCAGACAGAGTCTACAGTATAACAGCCCCTCTAGCCCAGTGAGTCCCCCCCCTCTCTCTAGCTCCTAGCCCCTGGGAACATACCGTATCTCAGACCCATCCATAGACAGTCCCCTCCAGGCCCAGACAGAGTCTACAGTATAACAGCCCCTCTAGCCCAGTGAGTCCCCCCCTCTTTAGCTCCTAGCCCCTGGGAACATACCGTATCTCAGACCCATCCATAGACAGTCCCCTCCAGGCCCAGACAGAGTCTACAGTATAACAGCCCCTCTAGCCCAGTGAGTCCCCCCCTTTAGCTCCTAGCCCCTGGGAACATACCGTATCTCAGACCCATCCATAGACAGTCCCCTCCAGGCCCAGACAGAGTCTACAGTATAACAGCCCCTCTAGCCCAGTGAGTCCCCCCCTTTAGCTCCTAGCCCCTGGGAACATACCGTATCTCAGACCCATCCATAGACAGTCCCCTCCAGGCCCAGACAGAGTCTACAGTATAACAGCCCCTCTAGCCCAGTGAGTCCCCCCCCTCTCTAGCTCCTAGCCCCTGGGAACATACCGTATCTCAGACCCATCCATAGACAGTCCCCTCCAGGCCCAGACAGAGTCTACAGTATAACAGCCCCTCTAGCCCAGTGAGTCCCCCCCTCTTTAGCTCCTAGCCCCTGGGAACATACCGTATCTCAGACCCATCCATAGACAGTCCCCTCCAGGCCCAGACAGAGTCTACAGTATAACAGCCCCTCTAGCCCAGTGAGTCCCCCCTTTTAGCTCCTAGCCCCTGGGAACATACCGTATCTCAGACCCATCCATAGACAGTCCCCTCCAGGCCCAGACAGAGTCTACAGTATAACAGCCCCTCTAGCCCAGTGAGTCCCCCCCCTCTCTAGCTCCTAGCCCCTGGGAACATACCGTATCTCAGACCCATCCATAGACAGTCCCCTC